>NW_024533231.1:0-72238 GCF_016097555.1 Gigantopelta aegis
AATATCCAATTTTGATCGATTTAAAAATTTTCATTCACTCTAAATAAGACTATAGCTATTAATAATGGTTAAATAAACCATTTAAACCCTGATGTACCCAACAACTAATGATTTCAGACTAAATATTGTTAACCTCATTGTGTTTGAAATAGGGGTAGTAAACTTGCTTAGCATCATTCGCATGTGCCTGAAATGATGTTAGGATAGTAAAAAAAGTAGGGTCGATGTGATTGATAATAAAAGGACTAGAATGAGATTTTCATATCAAGTTGTATAGTGTACGAGTCTTATTATTGATCTAGTTAGATCACGGTCTGTCAGAGAAATAGCCAGTGCCAATTTCAATGTATTTAATGACAATATATCTTGTAAGGACAACAAACCTGTGCCTCTGCTTGTAGACTACCTTCGTAGCAGTGGTAACTAATTGCTTACAAAAGGAGGAGTCACTGTAATTATACTAAAAACAAAATAAATAACAAATGAGATAGGAATACATGTCTGGACAACAGAATAAAACAACAAAAGAAAACAGTGAGACAATAAAAAATTGTAAAACACACCACTCAGAAAGGGAACTAATTAATGAGGTAATATGAAGACAATAACAGAAAAATTAGTATGGTAGATAATGGGAAAGAATAAAAAAATACTTTGCATGATGTAACAGTCAATACAATAAATAAAAAGTCGTTCTTATTGTCCATTGATAAGGACTAGATGAATATCAGCATAACTTAGTTGGTTGGTATAGTTTTGGAGAGAGATAGAGTAATATTCCTCAGTTGTTTAGAGAGTTGTCATTATTGCCAATGTCTATGACTCTAGATTACATCTCTTCCATACACTCAGATTGATGGCTCAAATAAATAATTGGTCAGTGTTTATAAATTGAAAGTAGTTTTCACATTTTCAGACAATATAGCTGAAAAACCTCGTCTCTAATAGCTCACGGATGTCCTTTTATGTGGTTATCTGAGAGGGTAACCCCCAGAGGGGGGGGGGGGTCACATGACTAAGGTACAAGTAGATAAGAAACAGATTTATACAAACATATTTTTCAGATTGAAAAGTAGTATCTCAACATGTGCCAATATTGCACTGAGGGAGATGATTACTGAGGTCACAATCAAAATATTGAT
This sequence comes from Gigantopelta aegis, assembly GCF_016097555.1. NCBI lineage: Eukaryota > Metazoa > Mollusca > Gastropoda > Neomphalida > Peltospiridae > Gigantopelta > Gigantopelta aegis. Next base: position 1,143 of record NW_024533231.1, read on the forward strand.
GGCTCTTGCCCTTGAAAACAACGTGTAGCAGTGGCCATGATGAATTTATATGTGCATTGACTCGTGTAAAGCTTTCAAGTGGTTTTCCAATCAATTTAACTCAGTTTAATCTCTTAATTAATTAAATTAATTAATCTTGGTCAATAGAAAGCTGATACATAAGGGTCACTATAAGTAAAGAAGCAAGAAAAGTGTACTCTTGTTTTTCATTCACAGAGATTATCAATAGGATTTTTCAGAATTAGACAAAATGATAACAACAAACTGCTCAAGTAAACCAGAAACAATGTGAGTAAGAAAAAACAGAAAAATCTGAACTAGCGCTTAATTCAAACAAAAAAATCTCAACATATATAATGAGTTGCAATGCAAACTATGCCTTTTCTTCATTTTATAGAATCAAAGAGAAAGTCCATAGTCATCTTTTCTTGACCAGTTTTTTGAGTACATAATTATAATTTTATATGTACTCAATGTTAATAATACAGATTGATCTAAAGATTAAAACATTATTACACTACAGTGAAAGTGAGAAATAAGAAGGAATCCCAAGATCTCCTTATTAATTAAGAATTAATAATAATAAAGACATGTAATTATTATAAATGAAAAGTAGGCACAATAATAATATATTAAAACTACATATTTCACATATGTATATTTGTTATTAAACAATTAATTGTGACATGAATAGTTTAGTTACTAATAATTATTAATTAAAAACTCAGGAGTACTGATTATGAAGAATTGTGTTTCTCTGTTTAGCTCTTATGAGGAGATATATTTTCCCTTGTGGTATTAAACCACTTTTACCAAAAGAAGTTTCAAACATGCACATTGACTGTATTGCAAAAAACAAGAAACTACTGCCATTATTTAGTCACACATATCAATTATTAGACATTTAACTTTTAAGAGTTTATATGAGTTTTCTTTTCCATTAAATTTATTTTTCTTGAGTCATCTTTTCAAGACAAAGTTATAGTGATAAGGGTTAAAAATTTTCAACCTAGCGGCAGCGTCGTTGCATAACACGGTAGAATGTATTTGTCGCATACAACAATAGAACAAAAACGTAGCAAATGAACCTACAAATATTATTATATATGTATTCTATAATTATATATAGATAACATGTGGCCCCAAATGACAAAGGACTACCTGGTACCCGCTTCGTGGAAGGCAGTACAAACTTACTAAGATATTATATATAAAATCCTATAGTTTAGCTGGGTAGAATTCAAACCCAAGAATTACCAATGCAACAATATTAATATATCAATTAAACTTCAGTGTCATACACTACCACAAACTACACAGTGCACGGTCCTACTATTTATCACTTAGTATAATATAAATAGAAGCAAAGATACAAGGTATTTCAGATAGCTACGAGACAAAAATGGCATCACCATCACCAAAAAAACCTGATAACTATTCCTGGGTTGAAAAAGATGTACTAGCTGCCATGGCATATCCTGATGTTAAGGGAAATATGGAGTATTGAAAAAAGAGGCTATAGCAACCCTTATTAACTATCAAAACATACCAAAAGACGAGCAGAAGAAGTATGATAAAGACGAGGTTGAACTTGCTGAAGAAAAACAGTATGTAGCTGATCCTAAAGGCTATGGAATAACAGTCCATTACCTTTACATCAAAGACTTACTTCTCCATCATTTGAACTAGTAATACTATGTCACAATAATTTTAATATTTTTTTGTCTTTTATTGTTTAGATGATCAAAATGAATGATATAATTGAAAAGGCTAAAACGGACAAGCTTCCTGTAGGCATGCATGCTGGGGAGGTAGTGGTCGAACTGGAACGATGGTGGCCAGCTATCTCATATACAAAAGAAAAGATACTAATGCTGCGAAAAGATTCGTATGTTGATGATATAATCAGGAAACAAGGAAATATAGGCTCATTCCATAGAGTTGAATACTCAAGAGGAAGTTTTGCATACGTATTGGTTTTATCTGCAAGAATCGAAGAAAGGAGATGCATTAAAGAAGACGAATGATCTGGTGAACTGAAGGAGCATAAATTAAACAATTGCAACCTGATGTTACAGATGAGGAGCTACTACACTCTTGAAAACTGCAAAAAGGCCAGAGAATATCAGTGAAAAATGTTTAAGTAAGAAGAGACAAAAAAGGGATATTTCTTTAGAAAAGGTCTTTTCATTTTTTTGTCATAATGTTAGTTTTCAATAGATAATTAGTATATAAATGTAAATTTTCAAATATTTGTAGCTTTTCTTACTGCTTTACAACTTTTAGTCAGTACTAGGTAGTATATACTAAAACATTGCATAATTTCTTTTAAATAATGATTTTTTAATTTTCATACTTTTTTTGCTACTGTTTACTGATTTCACTAATTAGACACTATTTTTTAATGTTTGTGGCCACATTAACTTCAACATAGTTTTTAGACGTTTCATCAATCTATTTCCAATTCGTTTAATTCAATAATATCTACTTAAATGTACTGGTGTCCCATTCATTTAAACCTGAAAGATCATATAAAATGATCTGTAGTTTAAAATCTAGATGTATGCATGTTATTCATTAGCAGATATTTTATTGCTTCATACATTGCTTTTCTTTACATTTGGGCTGTTTTGTTGTAATAAAGAACCGTCATTGATGTATAAATTTGAGGCTCCAATAGTCTTTATATTTTTTCATAAAATAGGACAACACAGTTTTCTTATAGATGGAATTGAGTCAGACAGAATAACTTGAAGTTACTTCTACACGGAGGCTTGAGATAATAGTAAACTTAACTTTTGGGAAAAGCATTAGAAAGATTTTTAAAGTTTAATGAAGGAATGGCATTGCCAAATTATACTCCTACAATCATAGTTTGTATATTTCTAAGCTTCTTATGTAGGAATGTTTACATGTGTATTTCTTTATTCCTGCATTTCATCTATAACTCTTGGGATTGTGATCCCTACAGCCATTTTAATTTTTAAATGTTTCTAATACAGGTTTACTGTCCTTTTGTGATTGTTATGACCACACTTATTTATTATTACATTTAAATGATATCTCTCTTTGTAGTGAGTCAATTTTAATTTTTAATCATCAGCAAATAGTGAATGTATTCACTTTTATATGACAAATATAAATATATCAATAGTAAATGTCACTACTCACAAAGTAACTACTTCCATGCAGCACCTCTAAAATCATGGGTTGACCTCGTAAAACAAGGAGGAGTCTGTTTGTCTATTTCTTGGCATTTTCTATCTAAAGAAATGCTTTATATGTTGAAGTTCTTAATTACTAAAGAAAGACTCAACAATATCTCAAATAGGAATTAAGTTAGTGTTAAAACTGAATTGAAATGTCATTTGAAAGCAATCATATTGTAGAAGAGTTAGTCATTTTTTCTGGGTCATCATCCTCACTTATTGTATATATGAATTCATAAGAGGAACAGATTTAAGGCTCCATGTGCATATCACATATCTTAGTCTATCAAAATAATTGAATACCCCTACTTGTCTTTCTATTAAGCTGACAGGTTAGCATTTTTCAGCTTGACACGGCAAACTATTAACTGTATATGCATCAGCATTTATACAGTTATATATATTAGTAAATAAGTATAAAGACAACACTGCAGATACGATGTCCTTCACTATTGAGATTGCTTTACATAAATGGAACCTCAATACTTAATCCTTTACCTTTAAAAAGAGTTAATCATTTATAATGCTGTTTTAATACTTTGTTTCTATTTTATTATATCTGCTTTTGTTCAGTGAACGCCATTAATTAAGACCGTATTTCCAAAGTAATAAATGTAAAGTATAAATATTTAATATTTTCACAGAAGTTAGAAACAATTAAGCCTTTTTTATCAATTAAATTTGAGAATAATAGCAGAAGCTGTTAGCGTACCTCCTTAACTGAACTTTTACTTTGCATTGTATCACCTTTTTTGTTCATATTTGTTGCACTTCTAAATTGATTAGAAATCTCATCACTACTTTTTTACTGCTCTTGCATCCAAAGAAGGAAACATCGCTTGCATTTACATGTTAACTGCACTTCTCAATTAATCATCAACCTCATCACTATTTGCTGCTCTTACATGCATGCTCAAAAGTCATTTACATGTGACAGTGTATTACATTAACAGTAACACTTTACTTGTTATTATGCAAAAGTTCTTCATATTCATGATGTAGTGTTGTTGGGTAGCATACAAGGGCCACATGTAAGCATGAAATTTTAAGCTCCAGCTGTTAACAGTTGGCTATTTTAGAACATTGTCCAGTTTGTAGACATTGCACATGATATGAGGTATTTACAGCACCTCCAGCAATATGCTGTTTGCTTTATTTCCAACTAACATGGTTTACAAATCATTGACCATGCTATTGGAGCACATCTTTATTTTAACAAATTCACTTACATACATAATTAGAGAGTCTGGAGGAGTAACTAGTAATTGCATGCCTTTAGGATGTCCTAGTGGGGTATTTTTATTTTTGTTTAATATGATTAGATGTATAGAAGTGGAACTTTTGTCCATAGTAAAGTCATCTAAAGAGTTAAGACTATTCTATGATGAAAACTAGAACCAATTTGCCTAAGTCCTAAGTAACACTAATACAGTACAATCCTGGAATAAGAATTCGCTGGATTATGTTTATGCATATCCAAGGATTTGTATCCTATAGTCTAAACCAAGTATCCTATGTATCCTCCTGTCTTAAGGACACGTATCGCTATTGAGTCTGAGTATCTCAGGTGTCCTAAATGTCGTTGATACTTTCAAGTGATGACTATACCCTAAAATACTTTACACAAAATTTAAGGGGAAATAGTGCTCGAGCACGTCTGAATTTTTCTCCTAATTTTTTTATGAGGGGTGTGTCCACAAATTATCAGCATCATACTTACCTTAAGAATTAAAACTTAGTTTTATGTCCATTTTGTATTTTAAGTCTTAGAAACAGTAGCTATCGAATGATTATATGCATTAGTTTATTTACATAAATAAGCAATGTGCTAGTACAAAGAAAATAACTACTAGCTAAAAAACCCACTAACTCTTTTCATTTCTTCGGTTCTCCGGTTTCTATGGATTAAAAAAAAATGATTACAATTATAATAAACATATTCAATGTATAGACAATGTTTTGTAAATCACTAGCAATAAAACAGAGTTAGGTGTTGTCAGGTGCAATTTATCTAAATCAGCAAAGACCAAGTAGGCATCAACAATGATATTGGTAATGTTAAAGGATGGAATCTGTTATATTTGCATTGATATTGTAAACTGAACTGTTGTACCAAGCTGATGCATGGCTTATGCCTAAAATTGATGATCTGATTAAGAAATGGGACAAACTACATATTTCTCCATATTAGTTTTATCAGAGGCTATTGGCAAGTCCCTGTTATAGAAGAAGAATGACATACATACTCCATATGGACTGTATATCAGTTTCAGTTATACTTTTTTGGCTTCTGTGTCGTACCTACTACTTTCACACAAATGATAGATCATGTTCTTCAATGATTTCGATAACTATGTTGCTGCATACACTGATGATGTCATATTCTATAATAAAAATTGGAGTGATCACCTTAAACATATTCCTTTAAGACTGTAATGCCTATAGAATGCTAATATATAGGCCAACCAGTAGATGTCTTTTTTTTGCATTTGTCCATTTAATTAATTGTACTTGGTGTGATTAGTCTGTTACAACATGAAATAACTATTACTAAGAATTTTTTCTACAAATTATTTTAATTATTAGTGAGGATTTCTGAGTTTGAGACTTATTTTGTCCTGTGTGTAGTAGTCAAAACTGACTAGAATATACTTATTACCAGACTGACTACTAGGGAGAGGATCCAAATATTTATAGGTATGTTTGCTAGAAGGGTTAAAAATAGTATAATTTATATTGTAATTAACATTGTATTGTAATATTATTCCAAATTCTGAAATTGTATCTGGTCTTTTGCATTTCCTTTCTTTTTCTTTATGGCTTAAGCTTATTGGCAAAAAAGTATCAGGCAAGCAGTAGCAATTGGATAGATAGTTGATAGATAGGTGGTATGTAGGTAGGTAGATAGATAGAAGGATATAGATACACTGTGCTAGAACTGTGTTATACATATATTTGTATATTATTTTTTGCGTATAGAATATGACCAAAGTGTATCAAGTATACTCAATGTTTGTACAATGCGTATTGCTTGAAGTAATATCCTATTTGAATACTATAATTATTGAATACATTATAGTTATACAGTGAACTATACTTTCATTTATTCATACTGATAATAAGATTATACTTACATTGATTATAATTATTATGTACAAAAACTCAGCAAGTCTAGATGGAGATCTACACATACTGTACAATGTCTTCAAACTATATGAATTTTCCTACCAGTAGGAATATGATATTAATACTATCTTGCCCATAATCAAAAAGAATTTTGTCTGAAATAATAGCACACCTGCACGTAATACAACTGAGAGGGATGAATGAAAGAAGGTCCTAATGATTGGAAATCAGGAGACACAACAAGAACAGGATTTACAAAACAGGAATCTCGAGCATGTTGATTAAATCAGTGTACTGAGCAAAGATATGATCAACATAAACTCTTTTATTCAATTCTTTATTAACCAAAGACACTGAATGTTTTATGAAGTATTGGACTACACCTATACCCTTAGCACATTTCTTTGTTCACAAGACTTTCAGCAAAACCTATGCACAAACAATGGAAAGATGCCATGCTTCTTGATTTACTGAAATAAAACGTTCACCAAAACGTCCACCTTGATAAAAACACTCACAAACGAATGTGAACATGATCTAAGTTTTCATTTGAATAAGATGTCCATACACAACTGATAACTAGATACCTCATCTGGAGAAAGGAACTTTTCATAAATTTTTGACTTAAACTGTATTATCGAATTGCAAGTTGCATCAACATGGCTGAACTCACATCAACCTTTTTTTAAATGAAAGAAAATCTGGACAGCAGTACATGTAGCTAACAAGGAACCTTGATAGGTTTTCTCCTCATCTTATAAAACTGGCCAAATGCTGTGCCCCATTTCTGTTAATTCAGTAGGAACATTTTCCAGCCATACCTTGCAAAAGGCATCTTGATAATCCATGAATTTTGGACAACTTGTATCACTGGATAAATCCAATTTTTTTTGAAAGTTTTTACTATTTTCCATTGTACCGTTCCAAATTGAAGCCCAAGTGGAATATACTGTTTCAAGTTCTCAATGGCTGTTGTGGGTAGCTCTAGATCTCATACCGTGGCTCTCTCTCATAAGAGCTTTTATGGGAGAAGAACTCAGGTACATGTACAGTAGAGTAACTTGTTTAAAATGCTGGCTTGCCAGCGGCAGCTGGTGATTGTAGTCCTTGGTCTTAGTCACAATTAACTCAGTACATTTTTCACCCAATTATGGACTACCTAAACTAGCTACTAATGTATGCCATTAGCCCCATTTTTATGTAGGAATAGAACATCACGTAGAAGAAGCTTGTTTTGAAAGGGCCAATGACGGAACAATCATTTTATGGGCAAGACTGACACACAGCGACGACAAACAGTACACACTGATGAGGTACCACTCGATGATATCGGGACCAGGGGAAATTTTACCTATTGCAAATTCTATACCAACTAATATGGTATATTTAATATCGTCTGTGCAGTCGTCTGGTTCCATCAAAATTTGATAATTGTCATCTCTTTTATCTAACCTGAGTGGTCGAGTTATTCACTTGAAGAGAAATATTTCAATAGTGTTCAACAAGATTTTCTTCACAAACATCAAGTTCTTCTGCAGAGTCTTCCACAGATAGTGTTAAGAAAGATAGAAAACACAGGTTTCCAGTAGAAAATTACAGTAATTATTTACATTAATACATATATTGTGTTCATGCAAGCAGTGTGTTAATATTTTGTTGTTTAGAATTTGGTGTGTACAGTCTAATACTTTACCAGCTGAAAAGAAATTGAATCTTCATAAAGGATATGTTTACATGTATGTAATAATTGCAATTGTTAATAATTAATTAACTTTTCATAGAATTGACAGTGAACATAAGAAACATGTTGTTGTTACTTGTACAAAGGAACTAGAATCACATGGCTATACTGTATCTCGAGTTAAAGGTAATTTGGACTTCATTGTGATATTTTATAATTGTTATAATTATATAACCAGAATTCTAAGCATATAAGGCACTTTTTACTAAGACAACCAAAAGATGATGAAGAGAAAAACCTACTATGTAATCAAGACAGCAAAGAGATGATGTATTATTTTTGTAGCATTTGTAATGATGTATTATAGAGTTGGGACAGATGTTCAAAACAAGTTACAAAAGACACCTTTGGGCCAATGTAACAACATCAATGATGTCTGATGAGGAAGCTCTTGAAGATGGATCCATGAAACGAAGACAACCTGAATGGAGGTCACAAGTTTTTAACAAACTCATGGATAGATTAGATAAAGGGCTACAAACTCAAAATTTGCTAGGAGAAAAGGTAATTGCACACCAGTGAAGTCAAATTTCCCTGTAAACATTAAACCATGGATGAGATTGGTAATTCAGTCTGTGACAAACATCAGCACAATATTACACATATTATCATTTAGGTATCTATATTATCACTTATTTGTAGAAATTTTCTTTATGTATCTGTTATCACTTATTAATAGAATATCTGTTTTCATTTATTTTTGAGTCCAACTCATCTTTTCATGTGAATAATGATACAATAATTTACAAAATAATTCTAAAATGGATCTATGGATGTGGTGGGTTGGATGATGGATGATTGATAGATAGCAGACAGACAGACAGACAGATAGATAGATAGATAGATAGATTAGTTTTATAACGAGGGTAGAAATTCAACTGTAAACATTAAAAACGCAGCATTCCTTCCCATTACATGGATATAGAAAAGATTAGTATTAAATTAGTTTAAATTCTTCCAGTTCTGGATTAATGTCAGTGTCATACGCCTACCTCATCCTGCCCCCGCTACTACTGTATAGCACTTAGTATGTAAGAAGATGAATGATATAGTATTCATTTGACATAACCTACGAATCAGAAATATCACCAACACTAATGGAGGAATCAGCAGAAGAACCTAAAAAGTTTTCCTGGGTAGAAAAGACGTGCTAGCTGCCATGGGATATCCTGAAACAGCAGGCAATATGAAAGTATTTGAAAGAACAGGGTATAGCAATCCTTATTAACTTTCAAAACATCCCTAAAGATGAACAGAAGTACTATGATGAAGACGAGGTTGAAAGAGCTGAACAAAGCAGTATCAGGTTAATCCTAAAAATTATGGAATAATAGTCCATCACATGTACATTGATGACTATGGTGCTCCTACAGTTGAACAAGTAACACTATTTCATTTATAATTATAGTATTTTATTCTTTTATTGTTTAGATATTAAAATGAATGATATAATTGAAACAGCTAAAAAGAATAAAATTCCTGTTGGTATGCATTGTTGGGAGGTTTTTGGTCGAACTGGAACAATGACTGCCAGTTATCTACTATACACGAGGAGAGATACTGATGCTGCCAAAAAAGAATCATATGTTAATGACATAATCGATGAAACCAGGAAATGAGGCGTGGTTCCATAGAGACACCAGAGCAAGAGGAAGTTTTGTTTGATTATTGGAAACATCTGCAGAAATAAGGAAAGGAAATGAAACTTAAAACTTAAACTTAAGAATTTTGATTTAATAAGTGATTTTGTATTTATAGTTTTACAAGATTTACTATAGCATGCTTCATATGCTCTTGTTTAGTTTGCTTTTCTTATTTGTAGTAGACAAAAAGTATTTTTATTGTAATGACAAAAACCATTTGCTGTAAACAGTTGAGGGAGTCCAATTTAATGATCTATGAAGTGTATATTTTCATTCATTCTATTGACTGCTCTATTGACAGCAATAGCAGTCGCAAACAATAATTATGTACTATGATCTTAATCTGATGTTGATCTAATCAGCACTTACAATAAATATCTGACACTTTTATTATACTCTCTTAGCAACAAAAATGGGATCATAGCTGAATAAAAGATTAGAATTTTAATGTATAAACTAATTAATAAAACTCCATTAGAACTACATATAAATCATGATATGGCAGCCACTTTTAGTTCTTAAATATTTTATTACTGATAACTGTTCTTTTCATACCTCAAAATGTAAAGTTTTAGCTATGTCAGCATTTGTGCAGTCATATTTGTCAGTCATGTTAGCTGCACTTCTCAACTAATCAATCAACCTTATCACTACTTTGACTGCTCTTACATCCCAAACATCACTTTGCATTTTACATGTTAGCTGCACTTCTCAATTAATCATTAACCTCATCAGTATTTGACTGCTCTTACATGCCTGCTCAAAAATTTCATTTACATGTGACAGTGTATTACATTAACAGTAACACTTTACTTGTTATTATGCAAAAGTTCTTCATATTCATGATGTAGTGTTGTTGGTAGCATACAAGAGCCACATGTAAGCCATGAAATTTTAAGCTCCAGCTGTTAACAGTTGGCTATTTTAGAACATTGTCCAATTTGTAGACATTGCACATGATATGAGGGTATTTACAGCACCTCCAGCAAATATGCTGTTTGCTTTATTTCCAACTAACATGGTTTTTACAAATCATTGACCATGCTATTGGAGCACATCTTTAATTTTAACAATTCCTTACATACATAATTAGAGAGTCTGGAGTACTAGTAAATGCATGTCTTTAGGATGTCCAGGTATTTTTATTTTTGTTTAATATGATTAGATGTATAGAAGTGAACTTTTGTCCATAGTAAAGTTATCTTAAGAGTTAAGACTATTCTATGATGACAAACATAGAGCCAATTTGCCTAAGTCCTAACTAACACATAATAAGTACAATCCTGGGAATAAGAATTCGCTGGATTATTGTTTATGCATATCCAAGGATTTGTATCCTATAGTCCAAGTATCCTATGTATCCTCCTGTCTTAAGGACACGTATCGCTATTGATCTGAGTATCTCAGGTGTCCTAAATGTCGTTGATACTTTCGAGTGATGACTATACCCTAAAATACTTTACACAAAATTTAAGGTGAAATAGTCCTCGAGCACGTCTGAATTTTTCTCCTAAATTTTTAATGAGGGTGTGTCCACAAATTATCAGCATCATACTTACCTTAAGAATTAAAACTTAGTTTTATGTCCATTTTGTATTTTAAGTCTTAGAGGCAGTAGCTATCGAATGATTATATGCATTAGTTTATTTATAAAAATAAAGCAATGTGCTAGTACAAAGCAAATCAACTAACTAAAAAAACCCACTAACTCTTTTGGTCACTACATATTTGCATAAAAACGCTAGGAATTAGACATAAATTTGGATCTATTACCTGACCTTCTCACCAAAGTGTACGGTAGAAATTGATTATATATATCTTGTTTAATTTTGACGGGATGTCTTCAGACCATAATAGTCAATTAGTCTGTTTTTTTCCATACTCAAAATGGCTTCAATACTTGTTTTATACCCTATACTATTTCTCATTCATTGTTATGATTGAAAGAAACTAAACTTATGAAACATACACTAACTTTGACTAGGTTTTGGCATGTCTACAGGAAGAGGAAAAAACTGCCCCCAAAATCAGCTGCACATAGCAGAAGAGGCATGAGAAAAATATGGTCTTGACATCTCATGGTTTTTAGAAGATTAATCAGTTTGAACGGTGAGTTCCTTTAATGAGTGAAAAGAAATGGAACCTTTTAGGACTATTTTAAAATCTCCACTTTCTATCAAAAATAATTCAACAAGGATGGAGTATAGTGGTAGAACGGCAATGCATGGTGGCAATTGTCAATGCATGGTGGCAATTGAACATCAATGCATGGTGGCAATTGAACATCAATGCATGGTGGCAATTGAACATCAATGCATGGTGGACAATTGAACATCAATGCATGTGGCAATTGAACTCAATGCATGGTGCACATTGAAATCAATGCATGGTGGAATTGAACATCAATGCATGGTGGCATTGAACATCAATAGCTGGTGGCAATTGAAACTCAATGCATGGTGCATTTGAACATCATGGCATGGTGGCAATTGAACATCAAATGCATGGTGGCAATTGAACCTCAATGCATGAGTGGGCAATTGAAATTATTAGATGATATATCTTGTTAGTTTATATTTTTTGTATTTTTTTGCTTCATGTTTCATGTGATGCTAATTTTCTGTAAAAAGACACAAGTTTACTGTGTGTTAATATATATATATATAAGATTGTCACTGCCATTTCTATGGTTTGTAGCACAGCTAACAACTATGAAGTTTGATGACTTTCAAACATTGATTCACCCTTTTATGAATCTATCAGTAAGCTGTTGTCAGAGTTTAGATATGAACTATTTTGTAAGTGGATTAATTACTCTTAGTTGGTTGTAGACCACACTATTAAGAGTACAACATTTACACATGCATTATCATGATGAATTCAACTACTAGCTAGCTTACTATATCCAAAAGATTTGACATAGTATCCCCATGCTGATGAACTTTTATCCGGTTTCTAAGGATTAAAAAAATTGATTACAATTATAATAAACATATTTAATGTATAGACAATGTTTTGTAAATCACTAGCAAATAAAACAGAGTTAGGTGTTGTCAGGTGCAATTTAGTAAATCAGCAAAGACCAAGTAGGCATCAACAATGATTTTGGTAATGTAAAAGGATGGAATCTGTATATTTGCATGATAATTGTAAACGAACTGTGTTGTACCAAAGCTGATGCATGCCTTATGCTACATAAATTGATGATCTGATTAAGGAAAGGGACAAACTAAATATTTTCTCCATATTAGTTTTATCAAGAGGTTATTGGCAAGTCCCTGTTGTAGAAGAAGAATGACATACATACTCCATATGGACTGTATATCAGTTTTAAGTTATACCTTTTGGCTTCTGTGTGTTCCTAACTACTTTCACACAAAATGATAGATCATGTCTTCAATGTTTCGATAACTAGTTGCCTGCATACACTGATGATGTCATATTTATAATAAAAATTGGAGTGATGACCTTAAACATATTCCTTTAAGACCTGTAATGCCTATAGAATGCTAATTATAGGCCAACCAAGTAGATGTCTTTTTTTTTGCATTTGTTCCATTTAATTATTGTACTTAGTGTGATTAGTCCCTTACAACATGAAAATATAACTATTACTAAGAATTTTTCTGCAAATTATTTTAATTATTAGTGAGGATTTCTGAGTTGAGACTAATTATTGTCCTGTGTGGTGTTATAGTCAAAACTGACTAAAATATACTCATACCAGACTGACTCCTAGGGAGGATCCCCAAAAATATCTATAGGTATGTTTGCTAGAAGGTTAAAAAATAGTATCATTTATATTGTAATTAACATTGTATTGTAATATTATTCCAAATTCTGAAATTGTATCTGCTCTTTGCAATTTCTTATGGCTTAAGATATGTTGGCAAAAAGTATCAGGCAGGCAGTAGCACATTGGATAGATAGTTGATAAAGGTAGGTATGTAGGTATGTAGGTAGGTAAGATAGATAGAAGGATATAGATACACTGTGCTAGAACTGTGTTATACATATATTTGTATATTAATATTTTACATATAGAATATGCAAAAGTGAGTATACTCAATGTTGTAAAATGCGTATTGCTTGAGTATATCCTATTTGAATACAATATATTATTGAATACATAGTTATACAGTGAATTATACTTTTCATTTATTCATACTGATACTAAGTATAAATTACATTGATAATAATTATTATTTACAAAAACTAGCAAGTCTAGATGGAGATCTACACATACTGTACAATGTCTTCAAACTACATGAATTTTCCTACCAGTAGGAATATGATAATTAATACTATCTCGCCCATAATCAAAAAGAACTGAAATAATAGCACACCTGCACATAATACAACTAAGAGGGATGAATGAAAAAGGTCCTAATGATTTGAAATCAGGAGACACAACAAGAACAGGATTTACAAACCGGAATCTTGAGGATGTTGATTAAATCAGTGTACATGAGCAAGAATGATCCGAACAAAAACTCTTTTTATTCAATTCTTTATTAACAAAGACACTGAATGTTTTATGAAGTATTGGACTACACCTAACCTTAGCAACATTTCTTTGTTCACAAAGACTTTCAGCAAAACCTGCCCAATATGCACAACAATGGAGATGCCATGCATCTTGATTTACATGAAATAAAAAACGTTCACCAAAAACGTCCATTGATGAAAACACTCACAACGATGTGAACATGATCTAAATTTTCATTTGGATAAAGATGTCCATACAACACTGATACTATGATACCTCATCTGGAGAAAGGAACTTTTTCATAAATTTTTGACTTACACTGTATTATCGAATTGCAAGTTGCATCAACATGGCTGAACTCACATCTATTATTTTTTAAAATGAAAGAAAAGTGGAGCAGCAGTACATGTAGCTAACAAGGAACCTTGATAGTTTTCTCCTCTCTTATAAAAGTGGCCAAAATGCTGTGCCATCAATTTCTGTTAATTCAGTAGGAACATTTCCAGCCATACCTTGCAAAGAGCATACATCTGATAATCCATGAATTTTGGGACAACTTGTATCTCTGGATAAATCAATTTTTGGAAAGTTTTCTACTTATTCCATTGTACCGTTCAAAAGTGAGCACCAAGTTGAATATACTGGTCCATGATCAATAATTGAACTACATAAATGTAGGTGTAAATGTATAGTTAGGTGTACATTTCTCCTTCCCATAAAGCAACTGAAAATAATTACAAAATTTTACAAAAAAATATCAGCATTTTCTAGATCTTTTGTTACACATAGCTGTAGGTGGAGTTGAACATGCTCTAACAAAAAACATCCAGCTGTCAATAATGTGAATTAGGAAGAACATCATAGATTGTAAAAGGCGAATAAATGCATCTCCAGTTTTGTCATTGATCTGCTGTAAAACTATTGAAGTAGGTGCATATCTTGCATTGGAATTCGACTGATTAAAGGAGGCATTAACATTTTGTTTATGCGGAAGTGAAATAATGCAAACTTCCTTATTTTTTTGAGAATATCCTTTTCTTTCCATATGGCTACGATGCTTTTAGCTGTACCTAGTAGGAGGTGTGCATAGCATCAATAGCGTGATGACATGATGATTATAATGTTAGACCTACATGAAAAGATAAAAAAGCAAGATTTAAAGATCGGATACTTACATTTGTCAAGGCGAAGTCCGTCCTGTTATGCCACTCCAACTAGCAAATTGGAAGTCTGTGGTTTCAAGTTCTCAATGGCTGCTGTGGGTAGCTCTAGATCTCATACCGTGGCTCTCTCCCGTAAGAGCTTTTATAGGAGAAGAACTCAGGTACATGTACAGGTAGAGTAACTTGTTAAGTGCTGGGCTTGCCAGCGGCGGCTGGTGATTGTAGTCCTTGTCTTAGTCACAATTAAACATGTGATTTTCACCCCATTATGGACTAGTAAACTAGCTACTAACTTATGCCATTAGCCCCTATTTTTATGTAGGATAGAAACTCACGTAGAAGAAGCTTTTTTTGAAAGACCAATGACAGAACAATCATTTTATGGGCAAGACTGACACACAGCGACGACAAACAGTACACACTGATGAGGAACCACTCAATGAATGGGGACCAGAGAAATTTTTACCTATTGCAAATTCTATACCAACTAATATAGTAGATTTAATATCGTCTATGCAAGTCGTCTGTTTCATCAAAATTTGATGAATTGTCTTCCTCTTTTATCTAACCTGAGTGGTCGAGTTAATTCACTTGAAGAGAAATATTTCAATAGTGTTCAAAGAAGATTTTCTTCACCATCAAGTTCTCTTGCAGAGTGTTTCCACAGAGAGTGTTAGAAAGATAGAAAACGCAGGTTTCCAGTAGAATTACAAGTAATTATTACATTAATACATATATTGTGTTCATGTAAGCAGTGTGTTAATATTTTGTTTGTTTAGAATTTGGTGCGGTACAGTACTAATACTTTACCAGCTGAAAAGAATTTGAATTTTCATGAAGGATATGCTACATGTATGTAATAATTGCAATTGTTTAATGTTTAATTAATTCATAGAATTGACAGTGACCAATAAGACACTGTTGTTTACTTGTACAAAGGAACTAGAATCACATGGTTATACTGTAGCTCAAGTTAAAGGTAATTTGGACTTCATTGTGATATTTATAATTGTTATAATTATATAAACCAGGAATTCTAAGTATATACAGGCACTCTTTACTAAGAGAACTAAAAGATGACCAAAAGAGAAAAATGACTATGTAGATCAAGACAGCAAAGAGTATGATGTATTATTTTGTAGCATTGTATGATGTATAGATTTGGGACACAGACGTTCAAAACAAGTTACAAAAGACACGTTTGGGCCAATGTATCAGCATCAATGATGTCTGATGAGGAAGCTGTTGAAGATGGATCCACGAAACCGAAAGACAACCTGAATGGAAGTCACAGTTTTTAACGAATTCATGGATAGATTAGATGAAAGGGCTACAAACTCAAATTTGCTAGGAGTAAAAGGGTAATTGGCACCACCAGTGAAATCAGATTTCCTGCAAACATCAAACCATGGATGATATGCTAATTCAGTATGTGACAAACATCAGCACATTATTACACATATTATCATTTAGGTATCCATATTATCACTTATTTGTTACAAATTTTCATTTATGTATCTGTTATCACTTATTTATAGAATATTCTGTTTTCAATTTTTTTTGAGACCAATAATCTTTTCATGTGAAATATAATACCAATAATTTACAAAAATTAATTCTAAAATGGATCTATGATGGGTGGTTGGATGGATGGATGGATGGATAGACGGACAGACAGACGACAGACAGACAGATAGATAGATTAGTTATATAACGAGGGTAGAATTCAAACTGTAACATTTAAAAAAGCAGCCTTCCTTCCATTACATGGATATACGATAATCAGAAATATCATCAACACCAATGGAGGAATCAGCAGAAGAACCTAAAAAAGTTTCCTGGGTAGAAGGAAGACATGCTAGCTGCCATGGAATATCCCCAAACAGCAGGCAATATGAAGTATTTGAAGAACAGGGTAAGCAATCCTTATTAACTTTCAAAACATCCCTAAAGATGAGCAGGAGTACTATGATGACGACGAGGCTTGAACTTGCTGAACAAAGCAGTATCAGGTTAATCCTAAAAATTATGGAATAATAGTCCATCACATGTACATCGATGACAATGGTGCTCCTACAGTTAAACAAGTAACACCTATTTCATTATAATTATAGTATTTTATTCTTTTATTGTTTAGATGATTAAAATGAATGATATAATTGAAACAGCTAAAAGAATAAAAAATTCCTGTTGTATGCATTGTTGGGGAGGTTTTGGTCGAACTGGAACCAATGATTGCCAGTTATCTCATATACCCGAGGAGAGATACTGATGGTGCCAAAGAATAATCATGTTAATGACATAATCGATGAAACCAGGAAATGAGGAGTGGTTCCATAGAGAGAACTGACCAAGAGGAAGTTTTGTTTGATTATTGGGATCAATCTGCAGGAATAAGGAAAGGAAATGAAACTTAAAACTTAAAAAATTTTGATTTAATAAGTGATTTTTGTATTTTGATTTATTGATTTACATGGACTGATTGTTTTACATCGATTTGTCATTAACTTATTGTAGTTAAAAACTAGTATTTGATTGCAATGACAAAATCATTATTGTCAGAGTATTGCGTGATAATAATGTTAGACTAGCAACACTGACACTATCTCCCATGTAAGTTGACTAGTGGTACATACAATTAAATACTTAACTAATTTTGCTAACAAGTCAGCAATTTCGATGTGTTATATATCATTAAACTAGAAAATACTGACACTCCTCCAGGTATTGAGTTGAAAAGACATATAATGCTAATAGCTTATGTTATATATGTTTAACTAACAACGTAGAATTTCGATAGTATTACATTTTGTCAATATTCCAAGGTGTGTTGCCTAAGGTAATAATATTATGTAATTTTAACAGTCAGACATGATCATACCTTTTCAATCCCAGTTGGAAATTTCATTTGTCAGAGACATCAAAATGCTGTCATTTAGATGGAAGGCTATATATTTTTGTACAGAGTCATCAAATTTTTCTTGATCAATAATAGAATAAAAAAGAGACACAATCGTGAGAACAATAAACTGTTATCTTCACAATGTCAGAAAGTGCTCACATAATTTGTAGATTGGGACATCTTCTATCACTAATTATATCATTATCTGGAAACAATCAATAGAAAGTTCAAATAATTCAAATTTGATTATATTACTTTTTCTGTGGTATAATGTATGGTCTTCTAACTTGTATTGTCAATTAATGATTTTGTCCCTCTACTCTTCATTGAGTTAAAGTCTGTCATTTAACACAAGGAATACTGAGCTTTGATGATAAAAATGTTATTAAGTATACTCATAAATAGTGTGGTTTTTCTTGTATTGTAAAATTTAATGAACTGCATATGTCATAAACACATTAAATTGTGATAACTACATATTGTCATTGCCACAGTTTTTATAACCCTAGGTTTCCTTTTTTAGCTATTGTTCATTTCATTCAGTCTAGTATGCTATTTTAATTAATTACTAATTAACACAGCTACACATTTACAGCATGCATAAACGTGACGTTCAGACACGCAAGCGGAAGTTGATTGTTTTGAGGTTTATTAAGTAAACCCACAGCTACGTTGTGAAGTATTTATTAAGTCTGTTTATAGCTATTTTTTGAAGAAAAAGCGTAACTCAGTTACAGTCGCATAATAAGAAATAGAAACTATAGGGTAAGTAATATCTGTGTTTTAACGTAAATATGATGTTTTTGTTGTATTTTATGATAACCTATTTAAGTAAAGTTGTCTAGTGTTTTTATTTGCCAACCCTTCGAATCCCCATAGCATTGATGAGACCAGGTTTTTGGTCTTAATGTTGATGGTATTTTTTCCCAACATTGTTTTTAGTGTATCCCATGATTGATTCACCAGAAATCTGAAAACAAGACAAGACAAGACATTCAAAGACAAAACTACACAGCCCATTTTATAGTTAAGTGTCCAAAGACTATGACTACATTATTTGAAGACAATGATGTTGTACAGAAATACATAAAAGTAAGTGCTATGGAATAGTTAAATTATTAGAAATCTATCAATCCACAGATTTCGACTACATATCCAAGAGAAAATTTATGATAAAATCAAGCACTTTACTGACAAACACGGTATACAGCTAGACTTAGTTGTTGACATAGGGTGGTGGATCAGGTATAGTACTTTCCCATGAGTTCTTTATGTCAGCAAGTGTTAGGCAATTGATGTTAGTCAGGCACAGATTGACCTTGCTCTACAATTGCAACATGACAAATCCATATCAAATGTTGAGTTCAAAATAGCAAATGCACCATCAAATTCCTGTTGCTGATGAATCTGTATCAATGGTAACATGTGGAGAAGCTTGGCATTGGTTTTGTACAGTCACAGTTCACAGAGCTTCAAGGGATACTTAAATTGCTGGCTGCCTTGCTGTGTTTGGGCTACACACGACACGTCTTAAAAATGATGAATGTGATACCCTTTTTGGGATTTTCTATACTATGGTAATAAAAAGGTTATGTAGATATAATACAAAAATTTATTGATGCTCATGTGCGTAATGATCCTGGAGTTACATTTCCTTTTCCTGCTAGAGCGACACGGATATCCAAATTCATTTGAGATAAGCATTAAAGATTATGTGGTAATGATTGAATCTTTAGGAACATATTCTTTTTATATAAAAATAATCCTGGTGGAACAACTTTTAAGGATCTTGCGGATCGTCTAAGGGAAGTTTCATTCTTCTGATATCTTGGATGCATTCTACACTTTCTATATGTACATCTGCTTGAAGAGACTAAGTTTTTAAATCTTAGTATCAATTTTCACTTATTATGATTTCATGGTTCTTTATGTACCCTCTTTGTAGATGTATATGCCATAAATCATACAGTCAAATAAAGCACATTAAAATATCTTCTCATAAAAGACCAGTTATCTGCAAAATAAGGAAAGGAAATGAAACTTAAAACTTAAAACTTAAAATTTGATTAATAAGTGATTTTGTATTTATAGTTTTTACAAGATTTACTTATTGCATGCTTCATATGCTTTTGTTTAGTTTTGGCTTTTCTTAATTGTAGTAGACAAAAAGTATTTTAATTTATTGTAATGACAAAAACCATTTGCTGTAAACACGTTGAGGGAGTCCAATTTTAATGATCTATGAAGTGTATATTTCATTTATTCTATTGACTGCTCTATTGACAGCGATAGCAGTCCCCCGCAAACAATAATTATGTACTATGGATTAATCTGATGTTGATCTAATCAGCACTTACAATAAATATCTGACACTTTATTATACTCTCTTAGCAACAAAAAATAGGATCATAGCTGAATAAAAGATTAGATTTTTAATGTATAAACTAATTAATAAACTCCATTAGAACTACATATAAATCATGATATGGCAGCCACTTTTATTTCTTAAATATTTTTATTACTGTAACTGTTCTTTTATACCTAAAAATGTAAGTTTTAGCTATGTCCGCATTTGTGCAGTCATATAAGTAAACAAGATATAAAGAACAACACTGCACATGGCTTCACTATTCAATTGTAAATTCTTGATATAAATGCAACCTCATATTACCCCTTTACTTTTTTTAAATATAGCTAATGTTTTTATGATGCTGTTTTTATACTGTAATAACTCTTTACATGCATTGTTCTTTAGTGATGTAATGTGTTTGTGATAGTAGTTTTCTATAAGTCGATTTATTGTTTGTTCAGAATAATAAAGTTATAACCGAAGTTGGCGACGAGGTGAAAAATCACTCCAAATTGGCTCTTCATGGTTCTGTATCTCCATTCGATGCAAGTACAGAGACTGGTCACTGTATGTCGAACAGCTCAACCAGTATTTCATCGCAAATGACGTGGTGATGCGAAAAACAAGAAGAGTGCTATATTTCTCTCTGCTTGTGGTCGAAACGTACAAACGTGTAACCCAGCTTAGTAGATCGTAAGATGCTCCTGGTTCCAGATCGTCGATGAAACTGTGAAACTATCCAAAGAGTTTCATGATTCCAAAACGTCTGTTAGCGTTCATTCGGTATAAGTTCAATTCTCGAGTCAGGGCAATGGACGAATCGATCGTGACATACATTGCAGCGTTTACGTCAATTAGCCGAGCACTGTGACTACAAAGACACTCTTCAAGAGATGTTAAGATATAGGTTAGTCTGTGGTGTAAATCTTGCAGGCATTCAAAAGAGATTACTCGCAGAAAAGGATTCTCACATTCACAAAGGCTCTAGACATAGCTCAAGCCCTAGAAGCTGCTGAAAAAGGGACCAAAATCTTACTATACAAATACTACTCCAAATCTAGGTGAAGGACTTAGTTACACTTCTCAGGAACGTAAACCATGATCGAAATTTTACTCCACCTCATCTAGTAAACCATGTCACAGAGGTGGGGTAAACACCTCACCCACAATCTGTCGCTTTGAACGACTTCGACTGTCATAATAGTTTTGTAAAAGAAAGGGGACATATTGCTAGGAGTGTCGAGTGAAGAGCCAAACAAGACACCAACACAAGAACTCTCAGCGAAATCACTTCATATCAAGTATTGCAGAGGAAAGAAGTTACTCGAGAGTCCTCAGAGGACGAGTCATATGCTATGTTTACAGCAAGAGGTGCTCCAGAAATCCATTAATTATACATGTGAACTGAACAAATGTTTAGTACCAATAGAAATTGGACACAGGTGTCTCCCCTAACTGTTGTTAACAAATCCACTTACAAAAATTTGTGCTGAAAGTGTTAGTCCTATTAAAGAGTCAAAGGTCAAGTTAAGACTTATACTGGTGAGTGTATTCATATATCTAGGTACTATTAATGTACATGTACAGTATGAAGCACAAGAGGAGGGTCTGTCACTCCTTGTGGTTGATGGAGGTAGCCCAAATCTCTTGAGCAGTGGACTGGTTGGGTAAACTCAAAGTGAACCTAGCCACTATCATCGTCTAGCACCTCAGACAACATTAAATGAAGTCCTAATAGACACTCCCCTGTATTCTCTGAAGGCTTAGGTTGCCTAAAAGGGTAAGGTTCAAATTCACTCAGACAAAGCTGTTTCCTAGATTTTTTCAGCCTAAGAGACCTGTTTCCATTTTTATTAAGAAGAAAGTAGAGACTGAGTTTAGAGAGATTAATAACCATGTATAATATCACCTATAGAGTTCTCTAAATGGGCACGCCCCTATAGTATCAGTACTAAAACAAGATGGCTCAGTTAGAATTTGTGGGACTTTAAAGTCACCATTAATCAGTGTCACAAATTGATTCATACCCTCTCCCCAGAGTAGAAGAATTATTTTCCAGGTTATCTTGGGGAAAGTATTTCTCAAAGTTAGACCTCTCACAAGCATACCTTCAGGTTCAAATTGATGAAGACTCACAACAATATGTACTATAAACACCCACAAGGGTTTAGTTAGATGTAATCGATAGCCATTTGGTGTAGCAGCTTGCACCTGCCAATTTTCAAAGGTGCATGGAGAGCCTATTACAAAGTTGTCAAGGACTCTCAGTATACCTGGATGATATTAGTTATGAGTAAGTCCACTGGTCTACAAATCTTGATTGTGTTTTAAGTAAGCTTTCAGCTGCAGGCTTACGTATGAAAAGGTCTAAATGTTTCTTTCTAAAACCAAGCGTGGAGGTATCTTGGTCACATCATGTTGACGGACAAAGGGGACTTCCACCCCACAACAGAAAAAGTTAAAGCTATTCAGGAAGCCCAAAAACCTAAGAATGTGGCAGAGCTTAGATCATTTTTTTGGGCATTATCCATTGCTATAGTAGGTTTTTTACTTAACTTGCAGCTCAGTTACACACCTTTGTATGACTTATTACGCAAGCAGTCACGATGGTCCTGGACGTTACTAAGCAAGATAAGCATTTGAGATAGCGAAGAATGCGTTACAAAAACACTCATTGCTTGTTCACTATGATGATTCAAAACCTTTAGTACTGACTTGTGATGGCTCACCTTATGGATAGTGCAATCCTATCACACACAATGGAAGATGGCACTGATCGTCCAGTAGCTTATGCTTCACAAACTTAACTGTCGCTGAAAAGAAATAATCTCAGTTAGAAAAAGAAGGATTGGCCATTGTTTTTGGTACTAGAAATTTCATAACTATCTGTTGGCAGACATTTCACTATTGAGTCTGACCATAAACCCTTATCATTTTGTTTTAGTGAGAATAAGCAAATTCCTCAAATGGCTTCATCTAGAATACAGAGATGGCACTTACCTTAAGCGCCTACCACTACTCTATTTGCTACAAATCTGGAAAGGACCGTAGCAATGCTGACGCTCTTAGTCGAGTACCTAGACCTTTTTACAAACACCTCTGACTGTCTTCCAGGTGATCATATTAATTTTTGTTAACCCATCTGTCCAACTACAACATCTTTAAGTGGCTATAAACATCAAGGAACTAACAGATAAGGATGCAGTGCTGTCAAGGGTCCGCCGATATATTCAGTCTGGATGGCCAGTTAGCATTGATGAGGAAGAGATGCGACCATTTTTCCTCTGAGACGAAATGAATTAAGTGTTCTTCATGGCTGTATGCTATGGTGTTTCACTCGTACCTAAACCATGTCGAAGTGACGTGTTGAAGAACTACATCAAGCTCATCCAGGCTCAAATAAAATGAAGGCATTAGTTCGATCATATGTTTGGTGGCCAAAGATGGATAGTGAGATTGAAGCCATGGTGAAAGAACTGTACTGTTGTCAAGGCGTCACACACCTTGCCCTCAGTAGCACCCTTGCATCCCTGGGAGTGGCCTACTCAGCCCTGGAGTCGACTGGGCACGTTAGATTTTGCAGGACCATTTATGGGACACAATGTTTTTGATATTAGTCATGCTCACGAAATGGATAGAAGCCCATATTATGGCAGTCAATAACATCCAGCCAAAACTATTGAGAACTTTGAATCATATTTTCACCTCTATGGACTACCTCGCAAAGTTGTGACAGATAACAGCCCTTCATTTTATCAGTCAGGAATTTAATGAATTTATGGAAGCAAATGGCATCAAACATGTGACTACAACTCCTATATCATCCCTCTTCAAATGGGCTAGTAGAGAGTCGGTACAAACTGTTAAAGTGAGACTAAAGTGTACTGAAGGAAAAACCATTTAAGATAGCTGTCTAAATTTTTGTTTACTGGATGCCACATACAACCACTGGGTGTGTTTCACCTAGCAAATTATTGATTAATCGATGACCTAGTTGTTGTTTGGATTTTTCCTATTTCCTGACATTAGTGGGAGGTTTGAAAGATCTCAGAGGAAACAAAAGGAAACCACGATAACAGTAAAACATTGATAATGTTTGCACAAGGAGATAAAATTTTTGCTAAAAATTTTCAGATCATCTAATTCCTAAGTGGCTTAGTGGGAAATTATCCGATCAACTAGTTCCTTTATCTTATCTCATAAAATGTCTAATGGTGTTGAAACTCGCCGTCATGTTGACCATATTCGTAAGACAAAATCCTTTCATGTTTACCTAATAATGTTGCATCAACACAAGACAAACATATGGAACCTTAAGTGTATGACTCTGTACCATTCAGTATTGTAGAATCCATCTGCCACACCTCACCGTTGGGGACGCTCAACTGGAAGTCATTCTAAAGGACTGTTCATTCACCGATCAACTCGAATACTAATCCACCTGACCATTTTAATCACCCTATCATATAGAAGAAGCTAAGTGGAGGAATGTAGTAACTCTATACTTTTATTGTTTATTTAGTGATATGTGTTTTGATAGTTTTTCTCTATTTATCGGTATTTTGTGTTCAGAATAATAAAGTTCTAACTGAAGTTATCACAGATACTTTTTTCTTTTTTTTATTATATCTCTTGTGTTTAGTGAAGTTATTATGATATAATATATTAACTTTTAAAATAAAATTTAAAGTGAAAGTTCTTGTTTTCACAGAAGTAGAAGTAATCAAGTTTTGTCTTATCAATAAACTTTGAGAATGCTAGAGAAGCTGCTGCCTATTGTACCTTGTTAAATGAACTTTTAATTGCATTGTATCTTATTATTATATTAACAACCACATTACTAAATTTGACTGTTCTTGCATGGCCAAAAGCACCCACTAACTGTCAAATTCATTAATTGACAGTGCATCTCATTAGCAATAACACTTTAGGTGTTATAATGTAACACTTTTCGTAACTGTGCTGTCCAAATAGCAAATTAATTATTGTCAAGAGAGGCCCTGATCGATGTTTCAACATTTCAATGCCTACTTAAACATTAAAGAGCTAATGACGCAAAATTAGTAATTTATATAGAGTCATAATCTCTATGGATAGATATAGTAACTAGAAAAGCAACATTAAATACTTGAAATTAATCTTTTTTAGAATAAATTAACACCAATTAAATGTTTAGGTTTAGACTTTGTAAATAATCAATAAAATCTGTGGTATATAGTATGTACTTGATCCTGCCAAGATTTAGATGCAATATCTTTGAACATTTTCCTGTTAGTGAAGATGTCAGATTTCAAGTTATTATTATTTCAAGTTTGAGAGTTAACGTCAGTTGTAATTTGGATAAGGATTGTTATCTTCGAAGCATTTCTTATGTTATCTTGAAGCATCGCGCAAGTCTGTCGTAGTTAATAATCAAGATAAATATCACGTGAATGAGTATGCATGCCTGAGTATATGTATACTGTCGCACTAAACCCCGATACTGTTTTCTTCGATATATCTTTAGCATTTAAGCTCAGCAACGCAAGAGAGCAATGGAGTGCAAACCGAAAAAAGTATCATGCCCGTCGCTATTTTACACAGTTGGATTAATGATATCATACATTTTTGCCTTTGCGCTCATAATGATTGTGATTGTCTCTTTGGTAAAGCGCAAGATGGCAGAAGTGACTCTCTATATCTTCCAAACTGCCCCTCTCCTTGTTGCAAACGAGATAATTTAAATCTCTACGAAAGCAAACTGTAACTATGTGTTTTTTGTTGGAGAAGCGATGACTGCTGAGGACTGCTTGTGTTGATCACCTCTTTGGGACACTGAAGTTGATACTTTGATTAATGAAGTAAGTATAATGAAATGTTTAAGAGCGTAATAAAAATTTAGAAGTTCAATTTTTATTTAATTGAGCTAGTAGTCTTATTGGTAAAGTGCATAAAAATATATTCATATTGAAAATGTATATAATAGTTATACCTGCACATGCAGGTATATGTAGTATTCTTATGATATAAATTTTAAGAGTTAGACATGCGCTTAAAATAATTATAATTGTTGTCATTTTAATGTTTTTAATTTTTTTTAGAAATGGTTGCATTTCTTATATCAAGATATCATATGGCTAGTGTTAACTAGTGTATTTGCAGTCACAGCTATGATTGTTTTATGTGCTGGATGGGGGGCCCGGGTACTACTTGTAACAATATCAATGAGTGAGTAAATCATTAAGAAGTTGTCCACTTTTTATTTTATAAAATTTGCTAAAAAAGAAACAAAAAGTTAACGGTACAATCTTACTAACAATACCATGATAAAATCGACAGAGTAAAATTCCAAGTGTGATGTAGTGCATGTTCTACACTACCACTGCTTAATATGAGAGTGTTTTTGGACCTTCCTATAGATAGAAAATAGTTGTTGATGCCTCCTAACTATATATATATATGTATTATATACATACATCATACATACATACATACATACATACATACATACATACATACATACATACATACATATATATATATGTTTGAGCAAGTTTATGAAGTCCATTTCAATTCATCATTACAATGTATTATTACGGCATTGTACACTGGTTGAAGTCTTTCTTTACTATTAGTTTAACTGCTGAATTAGATTTATCCTGTAGTGACTTAAAGTATTACAATGAAACACAGCAGCAGCTGTAGTACACTATTAACAGACTGAACATCTTTGTACACTGCATTCACATGCTATTTAATTTCTTTCTATAGGTGTTTAGTGTTTTAGTCAGCATTTCTATTGCACTAAGCATTGTCGTGTATGTTGTGACTGCATGATGAGTTTCAGCAAGTAAATTCTTTCAAAGATACAGTATTTGAGGAAACATTGCTATTATCACGAAACACTAAATTAATATGATATCTTTTTGCTGTTGTGTCATTTAAATTAATAGTGTTTAATTGTAGTGAGTAGTACACCATTTTTATTAGTCCAATTCATTGATTTTTCATATTTTAAACAATATACATTACAATTAACAAATGGAGAGTAAAGCGTCATGTAATAGACTGTAACTATTAACAATATGGTGGATTGTACTGTTAATTATTGGTTAGATAATAATTACATTATAATAACCAATTTTCAAACTAAATATTAAATTATGTTTCAAATACTTTAGGTAATTAAATGTTATTGGTAAGATTGTGAGTGCAAGCATTGTTGAGTTCGTTCTCTTTTTGGACTTTTTGTCTTGTCAATATCTCCTTTAATCCTTGTTGATTATATTATGCACAGTATTGGTTAAAAGATAGTACCATAATAATTCTTAACTAACTGATACAGAAAATAATTGTATCTTAGCTTATGACAAGGAATCAAAAAATGAAATAAAATATGTCACAGAGAACAATCACAGCACCAGTAATAGCAACTCTCATTAACATTCATATATATTTTCTTCACTGGGCATGAGCAAAAGAATGTATGTAACTGCATGACATCAATAGCTTTCATTGAGTTTTTTTGAGATTTAATTTATTTGTATCTCATTCAATATGCAATGGGACAAGCTTTTTCAGACAGTAGACTGTTTTAAACTCAAGCTATATGCGACAATCACAAATTCTTGCAAAATGTTTAAAAGAGAACTCACAATTAATTAAACAAATAACTAACAATGAATTATAATAAATAGCAATAATTATCCAGCAAGTTTAAAACTACTATGGTGTGATATAGCTCCATAGATACGATCAATCATATATAAGAAAAAATGCTAACACAAAGAATACAATAGGATATGCCAGTATAATTGTAGCATCTCTTTCAAAGCTGTTATATTACGATTTTCTTGTATCAATAATGGCTCTGGCTTCTTGATTTCACTATTGTATGCCCTTATAACTAAACTGAAAGTATTCTTATTAACTACAATTAAACAGAGAGTAAGAGAAATGAATAGTGGGTAATATTAAAGTGAAACTGTTCTATGATTGCAATTATGTCCATCTGACTAGGACAATCATTGTTCCAATCTCTAATCCAACACCATGGTCCTGCCAAGTCATAAAAATCATGAACAAATGAAATCCAATCAACAAGTAATGGAAAAGGATAGACATAAGTATATAAGCTTTTAAAGTTTTTAAACACAGAGCCAGGCTGAAAAGGTGAAACATAAGGCAAAAGTGAAGAGAAGCTTCACATATTTTGCATACTGTACAAGAAAAGCTGTAGTACTACAGGCAGTGATGTAATATTTGTGTTTGTGAAGTATAGGTTAATAATCATCAGAACTAAAACTAAAGAAGAGAGAAGACTTGGTAAGTGCTAACCGATACACAAAATACTTCTACATTGTTTAATATAGGGCTAATAATATTGCAATAGAACTTATCAAAGAAGACACGAGTCCCAAAGATGCCATTGCCACCAAAGGTCATTCCTGTACTGACCTGGTGGAAAAAATCTGTAATGCCACAGTCACAAATTTGACATATGAGAAATCGAGGGGTTACTAAACAATCTAACGACCACAGGCCACTGACCCCAATGACAAAATAACATTAATGATAGCAACTTCTGTGACTACAACAGTAACAACTATATACTGACAAAACTTATAAAAGCATATAACAATGAATATAATTAAGAATGGAAGTTCAAAGTTTACCAGATAGTTTAGTATATCACACTCCACCCACTTTAGGATAATGTACAAACAGCAAGAATTAAAAATGAAAAAAAGATCAGGACAATTTTGATGATTCTCCTATTGTAAGACATCCCCAAAAATCTGTCTCCAACACTGATCCTTCCTACAGTTACATTATCAGCACCTGCCAATACTTGTATTACACCATTATTACGTCGCTTGAATAGAGAGAAAAGACAACCAGAGTATTTGGCCCGTATATTTCTGGAACGAAGTTGATCAACATGTCTACAGATGACAATGCCACTCTCAGTTTCTATGTGGTATGACAGTGAACCAGTAATTTTGATTACTTAATTTGATTACTGTAACAGGAATCCATGCAGATGAACAAGTTTTTTGTATAAAGCTTGTCTCCAGCCGAAGAGGTAAAAATCTTGTGTGGTAGCTGAATTTTGTCTTGTTTCTGTTCAATTTTCTTTGGTATATCTGGATGAAGGAGATCAAAAAACAGTATGTAGTCGTCTACCCATCAGCAATTCTGAAAGAGAGAGACCTGTAGTGGGGGTAATACGAAACTGTAGAAGAAAAAGGGAAAGTCTTGTTTCGAGTGGTCCTGCTAATTTGTTTATAGTATTTTGAATTGTCTGTACTATGTCTGCAACGTTCAGCTAGCCCATTGGATCGGGGGTGGTATGGTGAAGCCAAGAGAGTGTTGGATACCATTTTTAATTTGTCCATGAATACTTTAAATCATGACTGATAAATGCTGGACAATTGTCCGATACCAATATTGTTGTGGTAAGTCATGGATTGAAAAAATACATTGAAGAATGTTCATCTACTGAGTTAAAGTCTATCATTTAACAAAAGAAATACTGCTGTTTGATGATGATGTTATTATGTATACTCATAACAGTGTGGTTTTCTTGTATTGTAATATTTAATGAGCTGCATATGTCATAAAATAATTAATTGTGATAGCTACATATTGTCATTGCCAACAGTTTTTATAACCCTAGGTTTCCATTTTAGCTATTGTTCATTCAATTCAGTCTAGTATGCTATTTTAATTAATTACTAAATAACATAGCTTACACATGGTACGGCATACATAACTTGACGTTCACTACATGCAAGCGGAAGTTGCATTGTTTGAGTTTATTAAGTAAACCACAGCTACTTGTGAAGTATTTCTAAGCTGTTTATAATAGCTATTTTTGAAGAGAAGGTGTAACTCAGTTACAGTCGCATAAGAAGAAAGAGAAACTATAGGTTAGTAATATCTGTGTTTTAACGTAATATGATGTTTTTTGTTGTATTTTATGATAACCTATTGTAAGTAAAGTTGTCTAGTGTTTTTATTTGCCCACCCTTCGAATCCCTGTGGCATTAATGAGACAGTTTTGTCTTAATGCTGATGGTATTTTTTCCCAAACATTGTTTTAGTGTATCCCATGATTGATTCACCAGATCTGAAAATGAGACAAGACAAGACATTCAAAAGCAACTACAAACTACACAACCCATTTTATAGTTTTAGTGTCCAAAGACCTATAAATATGACTACGTTATTTAATGAAGACAATGAAGTTGTACAGTCAGTTACCTCCTGGTCCTATTGAAAAATTATGTTCTTTATATGGGGGGGGTACATATGGTGTTTACCAAATGCATTTTTGATTGTCTTGTACAAACATTAATTTGTCATTTCTATATATGATATCTGTTGTTGTCTAAGTTGGTTTATATTATACTGTTTTTTTTTTTTTGTTTTTTTTTTTTATTATATAACCTTTGTCCTTAAGATGGGCATTGAAAATGTTTTAAGACACTTATTATGACTTCATAATGCTATAATTTCATTTTTGTAGATTGCTTAGATATGCCTTAAATCATGTAGTCCAAATAAAGCACATTAATTAATGTGAGTAATTCTCATAAAAGACAGTTAGTAACTCCTGGTCCTATTGAAAAATTATTTGTACTTATTACGACTTACAAAATGCTTTCATTTATAATGCATATGCCTATATATCCAAACAAACATTATTTTTGATTGAAAAATTTTGTACAAACATTAATTTGTCATTTTTGTTTGCTTTCTATATATGATATCTGTCTAATCTAAAATATCTTTTATTATATAACCTTTGTCCTTAATGATAATTATTACTTGGTTTACCACATGATGGTTTTTAACTATACAACAACTTTAAATCACCTGGGAAAGTCCCACTTACTGAATATCCCCTTCTATAGAATGCATATATATTAATTATACTAACTGCATATGCTGTTCCATCTTTGGTTTGTTTGCAATTATCTAAGGCTTAATCACTCTTATCACTTCACTTCACTCTCTGTGATCTCAGGAAGGCAAAGATCTTGATAAAGTTCTAATACTCTATTTAGGGACTAAACAGTAACAATGGTAGTCTGAGTGATTTTAAGCCTTTAATATGAATTTTTACCTTGCCAAGATGTATCAAAATTCTTTGACATTATGGATCATTAGGATATACCACTTCTAAGCTTATAATATTTGTCATTGAAACAACAACAGATGGCGTATTTCCTATTATCTGAAAAGGTGTTAGTATTCAACAAAACAATAGATATTTATGTCCAATCATTTCCTTATCAATTCACTATAATTGTTATTTTGACTGCTAGTTTTGAATCTTGCTTAGATTATTACTAGAATTCAAATTCATATAAATTACTCATTGTATAATTTGTTTTTTTAAAAACATACCAACAAATTATACAGTGAGTAATTCACATGTTTTCTAGATGCCATTGTTAACCATCCATTATTAACTAAAATAACTTCTTAAAATAACTGATTAATTTTATACTGATAATAAGTATATATACGTATAAGCAATCAAGTATTGTCCAGAGAGGCCTGATCACTGTGCCACCAATTCATTGTTTCTTTAACATTGAACGATTAAGTTATATTAGATTCATAATTTATGGACAGATATAATTCAGCCAATAATTAGATATCAGCCAGATTACATAGTTTTCTCATTAATATTTTTGGTATTAATTAACATCAATTAAATATTTGTCTAAGTGTCTACATTAGATATGTTTCCTGATAGTCCAGTTCAAATTTATGTCCAACCATCACTATGAAGAGATTAATCTTGGACTTATTGAATCATACAACTTACAGCTGTATATGACATAAAATTGTGGGTAGCTACATATTATTGTCATTGCCCAACAGTTTTTATAACCCTAGGTTTCTATTTTTAGCTATTGTTCATTCAATTCAGTCTAGTGTGCTATTTGTATTAATTAGTAATTAACACAGTTTACACAATTGTAAGGCATACATAACGTGACGTTCAGACACCACGCGAAAGTTGCATTGTTTGAGTTTATTAAGTTAAACCTACGGAAGATGCCAGACGGACATTCCAATTCCTTTTTCTTATTTCTTTTGCGAACCTTGGCGTATTTTAAAATTCCAATAAACGATCCAGTTGATGAGTCCCCAATTTCTCATTCCCTAATTCCAATTTTGTCATGTGCGACATTTCTAGGCTTTATTTGTTGCTTGATAAACCGCGGAGTGCGAGTACTCCTCTTATAATCGAGCGTCAGCGAAATGTTTCCAGTCAGGTTGGGTCCCTGACTTTGCTATTATGAGAAGCTGAGACGGACATTAAAACTCCGTATAACCCCGTTATATTTGAAATTGGAAATAGTAATTGGAATGTCCCTTCTGAGGCTTCCGTATAAACCACAGCTACTTGTGAAGTATTTCTAAGCTGTTATAACTATTATTGAAGAGAAGGTGTAACTCAGTTACAGTCGCATAAGAAGAAAGAGAAACTATAAGGTAAGTAATATCTGTGTTTTTAACGTAAATATGATGTTTTTTGCTGTATTTTATGATAACCTATTGTAAGTAAAGATGTCTAGTGTTTTTTATTTGCCCACCCTTCAAACCCCGTGGCATTGATGAGACCAGTTTTTGTCTTAATGTTGATGGTATTTTTTCCCAAACATTGTTTTAGTGTATCCCCATGATTGATTCACCAGATCTAAAAAAGAGACAAAACAAGACATTCAAAGACGAAGCCATTTTATAGTTAAGTGTGCAAAGACTATGACTACATTATTTGATAACAATAATGTTGTAGACAAATACTTTAAAGTAAGTTGCTATGGAATAGTTAAATTATTATGAAATCTATCAATCCACAGATTTCGACCTACATATCCAAGAGAATTTATGATAAAATCAAGCACTTTACTGACAAACACGGTATACAGCTAGACTTAGTTGTTGACATAGGGTGTGGATCAGGTCATAGTACTTTCCCATTGAGTTCTTTATGTCAGCAAGTGTTAGGGATTGATGTTAGTCAGGCACAGATTGACCTTGCTCTACAATTGCAACATGACAAATCCATATCAAATGTTGAGTACAAAATAGCAAATGCACATCAGATTCCTGTTGCTGATGAATCTGTATCAATGGTAACATGTGGAGAAGCTTGCATTGGTTTGATACAGACATAGTTCATCAGGAGCTTCATAGGATACTTAAATCTCCTGGCTGCCTTGCTGTTTATGGATACACACGACCACATCTTAAAAATTATCAATGTGATGCTTCTTTGGAGGATTTCCTATCTATGGTAATGACAGGTTTATGTAGATGACTCTACAAAAATTATTGATGCTTCATGTGCGTAACGATCCTGGAGTTACATTTCCTTTTCCATTGCAGAGCGACATGATATCCAAATTCAATCTGAGATAAGCATTGAAAAATTATGTGGGTATTATTGAATCTTTAGGAACATATTCTCTTATATAACAGATAATCCTGGTACAACAATTTTAAAGATTTTGCTGATCGTCTAAGAAAAGTTTGCATTTTCTGATATCTTTTGATGCATTTTTATACCTTTTATTTGTACATCTGCTTAAAGAAGTTAATTCTAAATATGTAAGTATCAATTTACACTTGTTATGGATTTCATATTGTCTTTATGTTACCTCACATGTAGGTTCACCTGCTTATAATCATATAGTCCAAAAAAGCTATTACATCTTTCTCATAAAAGACAAGTTACTTCCTGTTATACTGAAAAATTATTTTATTTATAATACTCTATAACCAAACACATTTTTGAATTGTCTTGTACAAATATTCATGACTGCTTTTGGTAAAAATATCTGTCTAACATAAATGTACTTTTATATGTTAATCGTTTTTCCTAAAATGATAATTATTACTGGGTTATCACATGATGGTTTTAACCATATATGGCATATATAAAAACCTTAAATCACCTGGGAAAGTCCCTCTACTGAATAATTGACCTTCTCTAGAATATATATATTTAACTGCATATGCCGTTCCATCTTTGGGTTTTGTTGCAAAGTATCTAAGTCTGAGTCACTTGCATCACTTCAGCACTCTCTGTGATGTTATAATTAACTGGAAAGCAAATATTTGTTAAAGTTCTACTAATCTATCTAAGAAAAAGTGACTAAAACAATAAATGATATTCTGAGTGATTTCAAGCTTTATTTTGAGTTTTTGTTTTGTCTTGTCAAAGAGGTATGGAAATCCTTTGACATTATGGGATCATTGGGATGTAACCATATCTAAGCTTATAATATCTGTTATTGAAACAACAAGAGTTGGAACATTTCTGTAGTAACTCCGTCTACGTATGACTACCTTAGGTATTTCACTGAATTTGAATATCCTTTAATCTGAACAACAATGGCAGAATACAATATCTATATATATATATATATATATATATTATACATATAATGTATATCACAAATTATTACAGAATAATTACAATGCCTAATATACAACGTAATAATTCCTCACAATCCTTACTAATACAAACATACTTACAATCTCATATACGGAATACAACGTAATCGAGGATATCCAGACCTGAATCTGGTTGACAATATGGTTCTTGTTCTGAGGGGCTGTGGAGTCTCTGTGTTTGAGGAGGGGTCCACCTAAAAGGAATATCTACACAAGGGTCTGATTCAATACTGTTCTTTTTCCAAAATAAATATGTTTTTTTCCAGTTGTTTTTTCTACTAGATATAGTTAGAGGTCCTAGTCTTTCACATGACAACAGCAGTACCCAATCAGGACCATGATGCATATTACGAGCCTGCACTGATTGTCTACAAAGAATTCCTCGTTCCTGAGTCTCTTCGATCATGCTGAACCTTATGCTGAGCTTGTTTTTTGCTTAGACTCGAGAGGGATAGTCTGGATGGATTAAGCCAGTCTAGTTCGAATGTGACAATGCAAAACAATGAATGAAGGAAATACACCAGTAGTAGCATGTCGGAGTACTACGGTCGGTTTAACCTAAATTTGAGAGACAATGTTGAAGAGATAGTCCACTGTTAACAGTTTGATTTAGTGCCATCTTGAGAGACTGAACCAATCGGGTTCTCGCAAACTCCGTTTGAAGCTGGGTTATAGGGGAGCACATCAAAATGTGTTTAATCTCCATTGGATTTCAGAACGTGGGAGAATCTCTTCTGATACAAATTGTGGACCATTGTCTGTAACAATTTGCTCCGGTAGTCCAAATCTACCAAAATGACACAACAAATTTCAATGGTTTTGGTGGCTGTATTTTCCTTCATAACAAACACTTTCTGTCCACTTAGAATGAACATCTAACAGCAATAATGAACATTGAACCTTGGAAAGGGACCAGCAAAGTCCAAAATTATTCTCTTCCAGGCTGATTTGGCCATGTCCATGGCTGTACTGGAGCAAACAGCTGGGTATGTGTAACAGCTTGACAGAAGTACTTTTGCCACTTCCTCTATTACTTTATCAAACCAGGCCCCAAGTGTAACTTCTTGCAACAGATTTCATACACTAATGCCTGGGTGGTCATCCTTATGTAGCTCTCTCCCAACAATTTCTTTTGGAGCTTTCTTTGGACAATGACTCGTATGCCCCATAATAGACATTCTCCCTCTACTGTTAATTCAAACCTACGGGACCAATAAGGACGTAAAGTAGGGGTGCAATTTTGTGGCCATCCTGATCAAACATAACTTACACCTTACTTAAATAGGATCTGTTCTAGTAGCTGTTCTAAGTTGTTGTGAAGTGACAGGGAGGCTCTCTAGTTGTGATACATTTAAGAGAGCTGGTTCATCAGACTGAGGGGCTTTCCTGTGATTTCAAAGGTAATCTTGGACAAACTATCAGTCGTTAGTCATGAGCTTCGTTGGGCAATACTCTATGTTGTAGGCTGTATGCTGATGACCAGATCAATGACCAACGCTGTAGATGAGGCAGGCAGCTAAGGAAGGAGTTCTTCTCTTTCTTCTGGAATTGTTGTCAGCAGCTCTGTGGTCAGTCACTAAAGTAATTTTGCCCAACAGATACATAGAACTTTTTAGTTTTTTTACACCAAAAATGAGTGCCAAAGCTTCTTTCTCTATTTGAGAGTAGTTCTGCTCACTCTTAGACAAACGTGATGTGAAGGCAATAGGTTGTTCTTGAACGAAGTTCCCTCTTGTGTTCCAACGGCTTGTGGTCAGTCATTAAAGTAATGGTCTGCCCACGACAGATACACAGTGGAACTTCTTTACACCAAAAATGAGTGCCAGAGCTTCTTTCTCTATTTGAGAGTAATTCTGTTCACTCTTAACAATGTACGTGATGCAAAGGGCAATAGGTTGTTCCTGTCCATCCTCTATCACATGAGAAATTTACAGCTCCGAGGCTGTAAGGAGAAGCATAGCTGCTAACCTAAGGGGTAAATTAGGATTGCATAATGGGTAACAAAATGGAAGATACCAAACATCCTTGATGTGTTTTGGAAGTGCTTTTGTACATCTTTAGTCCATTTCCAATGTCCATCTTTACACAGTAAACTGTGTTCAAATGGCTGAGTCCAAACTAGCTTGATTTGGGATAAATTGACCATAGTAAGCTGAAGGGTCCCTAAAATGCTCGAAGTTCCTGTGTATTCCTATGGATGTGGAGGTGCTTTTTAACAATAGCTTTCAACTTGCTATCTGTTTCGTATGGAAGTCTTTTTGAGTCCACTCGGTGACCCAAATATTCCAACATTGTCCTCCATAAAGCCACGTTTCTAACTTAGACATACTCCCATGGTTTCTGAAATCTCTGTAGTACTTCCTGACAGGCTTTAGGTGTTCCTCATCAGAGGTACCTGTAATAAGAATATCATCTAAATAACATGTTACCTTCTCTATTCCTTGGAGGATTTGGTCCATGACACGTTGGAATAGGCTGGAGCAGAACTATACCGTATGGAAGGTCTGGTATAACGTAGAGACACGATGAGTGCTCACAACAACATACTTCCTGACTCTTCATCCAGATCAGATTGATTGTAAGCATGAGACAAATCAAGTGTATGTGAAACCCTTGTTGGAGTAGCAAAAAAGTCCTCTGGTCGAGGTAGTTGGTACTTATCCAATCTAGCACTGGATTAACAGTTGACTTTATAGTCTCCCGCACACAATGGATATACTAACCATCTCTGGTTAACAGTCCGATCGGTGCTGGCCTAATCCTGTGAATAACCTTTTCCCAGAACACCCGTCTGCTTCTAATTGGTTGAGTACACTTCCTCTCATACGAGTCTTCAAGGCGAAATAACCGGTCAAGCCGGATTGAACCGAGGTTTAGCATCTTTGACAACAAACAATGTGCTTTAAAGGGGTAAATAGTTCCTAACCCACTGGGGAAGACATCTTGGAAATTGTCCCTAGGACAGCCTGTACTGCCCTAGTTGATCTCCTTTGTGATACACACAGCATTGATGACCAGTTTAAATGAATGACCTGTAACCAGTCTCTGCCCATGAGGAAAGGACCATCACCAGAAACAACTACCAGTTCCAGGTCAAATGGGCCTTGTGACAGATAACACACTTTGAACACAGCCAGTGTTTCCCATACCTGCATGCGTTCCTCCCCGTATACGTTTTCAGTAGCAATGGAGAAGGCTTAACTTAACTCCTGAGAACAACTGTTAAAAAATCTTCTCTGATAAGATAGTTACAGCTGCCCCATGTCTACATCCAAGTCAGCTTCCTATCAGAGACCTCTAGAACTACTCGAATAGGTTTAACAGAGGGCTTGCCTATGGTAAGTGCATGCATTCATGCTCAACAACCTCACCATCAGTGTTAGCAACCCTTAAATCTTCATTCACCACATTTGTTTTCCACTCTTTTTTTCCACTTCTATAATCTGAGAGTTTTCTTTGTTGAACCTCTTCTACAGACAGGTGAGATGTGACCAATGTTTACCACAAAGCGACATTTGGCTTGCCGGTACTGTGCATGTCCTCCCTCGTTTGTCGTGCGCCCACATCAATGACAAGAAGGTCCGCGCCCGATAGGCCGGATTTTTTGGCCCGACGAGACGACGGCGGCGGCGCGGCTCCCTCCAACATTAAGGACTTTGCCTAGGTGCCTGTAATGCTGCTTGGGTCTTTTGAATCCCTTTGTCTCTGATGCAGCAACTTCAGATACTCCGAGCAAGCTCCAGAGCTCCGAGCGACATTGAGATTAGGTTCGGTTAACAATCTCTCTGCCTACCCTCAGCTCTCAACCCCCCACACAAAGCGTTCGCGAGGGCTTGATCGAGAAAATCTTCAAATTCACAAGTGATAGCTAGACGTCTTAATTGCTGCTAGAAAATCATGTACTGACTCACCAGCTGCTTAGTTGCGCTGATAGAAACGGAATCGCTCCGCGATCAATAGAGTTTTAGTTCTGGAATTGAGCCAGCAACACAGCCTTGAGATCCTCATAAGACTTTTGCTGTGGCAATGTAGGGTGCTGTAAGACTCTTAATCAGAAGCGTAGTTCCTGCTCCCTACAACATTTAAGAATACTGAGACTTGCTTGTCAGTCCTATATGGGTTTTGCGGTAAAGAGAAGATCAACCCGTTTCAAGGTAAGCCACGACGTTATCTGACTCTGGTCAAATGCATCCAACTACCCGAACACTACAGGTTTTTTGTAGCCGTGCTGAGGTTGAGCCATCTTAGTATCCCCAGGTGCCTCGTCGCCAGTTGTAGTAACTCTGTCTAGCACGACTACCTTAGGTATTTTCACTGAATTGAATATCTTTAATCTGAACAACAATGGCAGAATACAATATATATATATATATATATATATATACATACACAGAAATGTATCAATGACGTCTCAAATTATTACAAATAATTACATGCAGATAAAACACAATATAATAAATCTCAATATACTACATTTCCAATGCTCCAAAAGGATCAATATAATTTACATTTTTAAGTGTAATCATTTACTTACCAATTCACTGTAAGTATTATTTGACAACTAAATTGAATCTTGCATGGATTGCCTATTTAGAACTTCAAAGTTATGCCATTACTCATCGTATTGTTTTTAAAATGATGCCAACAAATTATACAGTGAGTAATTCACATATTTCGTAGATGCCATTAACCATCCTTTTAACTAAAATAGTTGCTATTTAATTAATTAATTACAACTGATTAATTTTCATTATCAATGATGTCATTTGTAGTACTTGTGGCAATTTTAATTGTTTGATATCACTCTACATGATAGTTTTAGTGTGTCTCAATCTATAATTTGGAACACGCAGTCGTGTTTGTTTCCCCTAGGAATGCTCTGGAGTTAAAAGACAACTAGTTTATAATAACTACTCTCTTATGAAAATAGACAGCTTCTTTTGTTGATACTGTGATTTGTTCAGTAGATAAACATAATTATTTTTAATAAACAACATGTGAGTCTCCAAATTTGTTTTTTGCACCACTGAGCTTCACGGTATGGTATTACATTTGTAATATGTTTCTTAATGAAAAACTTTTCCATGGCATTTTTCACCGCATGAAGATGTACATATTATACTTGAGGATGTATGTGTATCATATATGATTATGGCTCCGATATAACACATATATTTATTTAATTGATCATAGATAAATATACTACATCTATACCCTATTGGGTGAAGAAGAGATAGTTGTTTTTACTACACCTATGAAACAATATCCTAGCTATCAAATATACTTAATATTCATGAGGTCACTTTTCATATATTTCTTAATATAATATTACAATAAAAAATGAAGTAAAACATATTTACTCAGATCAAATACATGTAATAGAAAATATTTATAAGTTCAAAATCAGTTAGAACTTTATTTTTGTATATATTCCATTATTGATCTGTGAAGACATTGACTTAATCTGCTGAAACTTTTATTACTGATCTATAACTTATACTTTGTCAAAATAAAACAAAACATACCTCTGTAACAGTTATTGATCACTTGATTGAAATTGTCATAGCGTAGCTAACAGTCACACTTACAGTAAAATTAATATGTTAGCACCTATCACTTCACAATTAGTTTTTAAAACATTTATTGTTCTTTATTGTAATAGATTTTGATATGAGTAATTTCAAATACCTCTGTATATAACATTAATGTATAATGTACATTATCTAGCTACATTTATGATTGTAATTACACAAAAATCAATACATTTTTCAACAAAAATTAAAACCAATGAATGTATTCAATATATTTTTCCTTTGTAATGATTAAGATACGTTCCACTTCATTTTAATACCCGGACATAATCGACCATGAATCTATATAATATATCTTAATCCTCATAAACACAGGGAAAAAATCTATTTACAATGTTTGGAAAGAGATAGGTATAATACATATATACGGGAAAATAAGAATAGCGACCTTATTAATTTTAATTATATTTTTGATTGCTAGGTATATGGATGAATAGGTGTAGAAAAAACAGCTATCTTATCTTTAACCCTATAATATAGGGTATAGATGTATTATCAATTAATCATATATAAGTATTATATCTATCTCTTAAGCACAGGGAAAAGTCTATTTGAAATGTTTATATTATCTTTGTTACTATATATCTAATCTAATTATCTATGCAACTTAACATAATATATTCATTTGTCTAAAAGTTCCTCTGTATGTTCATCAGTCCTCTGTCTGACCATCCATCTGTCTATCCATACATCTACTGATTTATCCATTTTAACTGTTCATCATCTTTTTAATTTCAATAATCCATAGCAGAGTAGAGTTATATCAATCTTTCATGTTTTGTTTGTCTAAAAAAAAACTCAAATTATATTAAGCTAAAACCAAATGTTTTACATCTAAATTAATATTGTTTTTATGACATACATAACAATTTTTGCAAGTTTACAACAAGTTTTGATTTCTTATTTACTTATACATATGTATGTATCAAGGTTTTATATACATCAGATCATTTCTAAAGCTATATGTAGTATATGGTAGTATAGTACATCATTAGTTGAAAACAAACATTGAATGTACTTTGATGAAACTTTGGCTATTAGCTGCCACAATACTTATCATTAAGGCACTGCATTGCATCTCTCTCGTCTCTCTCTCTCTCTTATTAATTCCTGTTCTCTCTCCTCTCTCTCTCTCTCTCCTCTCTCCTCTCTCTCATCCTCTCTCTCTCTCTCTCTCACTCTCTCTCTTCCCTCTTCTCTCTCTCTCTCTTCTTGCTAATGTCATGGTAGATTTAATGAATAGCACTGGATTCATAGATAAGTCAGATTAGTTAGCTGAAATGATCTTACAGAAAGATCTGATATACTTATGTGGTCCAAACAAGCTTTCCTGTCTACTGCAGAAAGGACTCATCAAACTGTTAACCATAACAAAGTGTGGTTGAGCTAGACTATTTGTTTCCAAAAATTTAATTTGTCTGTTGTTTAAAGGAACAAACTCTCTAGCTATTTCTAATAATTTTTATGTTATCAGTACAGTCCTTATGTGTATGTAACAGCATGACATGGTTTAGTCATTCTTGGGTCATAGTACTTCATAAGTAATATTTTAGTTGGAGTAAGGTTGAAAAGTACGTTCTGTTCTTTTGTAACATGACCACACAATAATGTCTGGTGATTGACCAATTGTACACAAAATAACACAAAACCACTTCATTAGTCAAGAGGTTATTGTATACATAGTCTTGAGTGCAAATCACAATGGGGGGGGGGCTTAGCCCTGATTTGAAGTTGGAGGGGTCTTCAGCCCCCCCCCTCCCCTTTCGTACCCCTATGATTATCCTTATATTATTAAATACAGATAAAGACAAGCCATATATATCATCAGATAGTGAAAGTAATATTATAGCAAATTGTTTACAAACACAAATGAATCAACTTTTGGAGTTCAATAAAAGCACTTTATACAAATAATGTTGACAATTAAAAATGAAGCTAACTCTTCCTTTAGATAAGGTCACTCTTATCTAATCTCATGATGACCTTGGTGAACACTATAAGCTCTATTTACATTTCATAGATATAATCAGAAACATGAGATATTTAATGTTTATAAATATTTGAGTTTGACTGTCTCTCAAAGAAATTTATTCATTAATTGTTTAAATGTAAATGAAGTCTAGTTCAAAGGTTAAACACTTATATTAACAACAAAAGGTAGTATTATTGGATCAATCATTTCATTTTCAGACTCTGTTGGCATAAGATATTCACTAAGAGCATTTGTAGAAGCAACAGAAGATGAAGTATAAACTACTGTATTGCATTCTATGTCCATTTGAATGTGTGCAGTTGGGTAGATGTTTGATGACGTAACTTATGTCGAAGACATAACATGTACTAAAAGTGCCAAAGCTGAAAATGATCCCCATGATGCCTCAGATAGAGCATGAATTAACAGTAAGTTAAAACTACCATGTGGTGATATAGCTCCATAGATACGATCAATCAAAGGAAAAAGAGCTAATACAAAGAATATAATAGGATATGCCAGTAATGGTAAGATCTCTTTTAATGCTGTTTTATTACGACTTTCTTGTACCAATAAAAGTTCTGATTCGTTACTTTGGCTAACATAAGCTCTTTTAACTAAAACAAAAAGTATTATAACTACTGCAATTAAACAGAGACTAAGAGAAATGAATAGTGGGGGCCATACCAAAGTGAAAACTGTTCTATGATTCCAATCATGTCTTTTGACTAGGACAATCATTGTTCCAATCTCTAATCCAACACCATGGTCCTGCCAAGTCATAAAAATCATGAACAAATGGAATCCAATCAACAAGTAATGGAAAGAAGATTGACACAATTATGTATGCTATTTCAAAGCTTTGAAGGTTTTTTAAACACACAGCCAGATTGAAAAGATGAAACATAAGGCACAATGTGAAGAGAAGTTTCACACCCCATTGCATACTGTACAAGAAAAGCTGTAGTACGACAGGCAATGATGTAATATTTGTTGTCTGAAGTATAGTTAATCATCATCAGAACTATAACTTCTGACAAACTAAAGAAGAGAGAAGAGAAAACTTGGTAAAGTGCTAACCGATACACAAAATACTTGTACATTTTTAAATAAAGGACCAATAATATTGCAATAGAACACATCACAGAAGACACAGCTCCAGAAGATGCCATTGCCACCAACAGGTGATTCCTCTGTCTGATAGTAAAGGAAACATTACAGTCACTTGAACTGTTATAAAGAGGATCCATTCTTTTCATTTCACTGACAATAATACTGGCACTTACAAATAGGATACAAGTCAAGGCGCACGTGAGTTAGAGTTTAACAACTAATTCTGTGGTGAATTTGAATTCCTTTAATACAATAGGACGAACCATAAATAAGACACAAGGCAAGGTTGCGTGCCAAACGTACGTTATCACATAAATCGCAAAATTATGTATTAAAATTAACTATTGTAACTGTAATGATCAGCATTGCTTATTAGTTATAATATGCATTTACTAGCAAACATCGACACTGACTGTTAGTTGAGCCTC
Source organism: Gigantopelta aegis (assembly GCF_016097555.1). NCBI lineage: Eukaryota > Metazoa > Mollusca > Gastropoda > Neomphalida > Peltospiridae > Gigantopelta > Gigantopelta aegis. The sequence continues at coordinate 45,333 of NW_024533231.1, forward strand.
CAAGACCAATACAATTTTCTTTTATGAAATGGTTACGTTAAATCTTGTTGCTAACAAGCAACAAATTTGAGTAGTATTACGTCTTCTATCAATTAAAATCAAAATGTGCCCAAACTGTGTCTATATTTAGCATTTTTCAACTCTTACCTTATCATATGCCTTTTTCCAGTTGGAATTGATTCGTCAGTTGATATATAAAAATGTTGTCATTTTGGAGTCAATAGGTCTATGTTACTTTTTTATACAATAGATGTCAAAAAAGTATTAGTGATAAATAATAAGCAAACATATATAGAGTGTGGAACATAAACTGTTTTATACACAACATACACAAAAACCATTCACATGTTTGTCAACAAAACTAGCCTGGGACATCTCTCTTTCAGTGAATAATCTATAGAATAAATGAATTTGATTATTAACATCACTAGTGGTATGTAGTCCTGAACTTAATTGACATTGTCATGCATGACTTTTCCTTCTCTAGCTCTTCATCTACTAATGAAGTTAATTATAAAATCTATCATTTGGTGATGTGATTGTTGTGTTTGATGATAATAATGTTATTAATCATATTCAATAACCAAGAATAGCGCTCAGAGGTTGGATGAGAAAATTAAATGATATGTATATCACATACAAAAGGTCATAGATTTCTATTATAGCTGATACTCATTGTCATTGCCAGTATTTTCTATAACTTTAGTCCATTATGCTACATAGTATTTTACATAGCCCACCACGATATATCATACTGTGGCATTCTGACACACTCGTCATTGATCCTTCTCAATTCTCAATTATACATTACATTTTAATATCTTTCTTGATGGATTAAATTTCCATAGTATTTTGTGATGTAAGTATGTTATTATAATGTGTAAAAATGGTAAACAACAATCACAGATGTTAAGTGGAAATAAAAACCATGTACTTTTATAGTAGTGAATGAAGTAATGTCTGAAGCATTCCGCTAAAGAAATTCTTCTAGCTTGTTGGTGCTGACTGAATAACAGACAAATGAATACATGAATTGGTAGGAATGTTGCTACCTTCCTGAGGTATATGTTGACTTTTCATGCCCTTTTTTTAATGGCAATTGTTCTTCTTGTGTTAATGAAACTGGTGGACAAACATGATTAATTATATTTGATATCTTAACCTCATTTGACTGCAAAACCTTTTTATATTTAGAGTGTGGGATTTTTCTTTAGCAGGTAATTGTTGTAGCTCTTCTTGGAATTCAATCATTCCTTTTAACCTTGGTGGTAATTTAGGAGGGTTATTAATGTTGCTGACCTCTCACTAATACTGGTTGGATAACTATAAAATAAATGAAAAAAACCAATAATCAGATGGTGGATGTTTCTTGGTAACATAGTTAACATGTATTTTGCCTATTAACTGACCTTTTCTTCGAATTGAGTCTCTTTATGTTCTACTTTTTTGGTGGAACCTATAATTAATTGTTCATGTACATTTGTTACACATATGGTATTTAAGGATGTAGCTACATTTTTTGTCTTAACAATAGAATGACAACTAATTCTTTCCAACAATAGTTGGTTGCGTACAGACTGTAGCATTGTCAGATATTTTAGCTGTAGAGAATGAGGGCACTGTAATGTAGTACAATCATGTAATTGAGGACGTAACTGATTAAAATTCACAGAATCAATTACTAAAGCATTGTTTTCACTTAAAGAAATTTGTTCATTAATTGGTTTGGTGTTTTGTAAGAAGAAATGCAATTAGTTGATTGTTGACTTGTTACTTTGTCTAATTGAGGAACCCTCTTCACAAATATATCATTATCACTTGAACTACATTGTTCCTTGAATTGTTGCTTACACATTGTTAAAATTGAGGTGTTTAGAGGTTCTGGAGTAGATAGATGACTAACTGTCTCAGGTACTTGTTCTTTATTAGATAAAATTGACGTTGCCTATTACTGAGTTATTATCTACAGTAACTGTTAAATCAATATCACTCAATAATAGTTGGTCTCCTGTTGATTCTTCTATTTTTAGAGGCTCAAATATTACTGGTGAAGGCTTGTATTGAATGTAATTAGTAGCTTGGAGGCTGCACCTCATCCATGTCTAATTGAGGAGGCTTGTTCACAAATGTGTATCGATATCACTTAAGCTACTTTGTTCTTTGAGTGGTTGACTTAGCACTAATAAAGTAGAAGTATTCACAGTTACTAGAAAGTCTACTGATATCTCTTGATCATGAGTGATTAATGAGATGATAACTCACCTGATATAGTTTGTTCTTCAATTGGGTTGGCTTGTTTCTGAGGACATGGGGTCATTTTCATTATCGTCTTCTTCAGTCTGTTACTCTAAAGTAAAGGCAACGTAAACAGCATAAGCTATTGATTTTCCTCGATCAGGTCCTCCAGAAGTGACGTTTCATTATGTAATCGTTGATCTCCTATATCTAGTTTGTAATGATGAAGTAACATCTTTGTTCTAATGCTAGAACCATATTGTTCTTGATGGATTTCTTGACGACATTGTTGTGGTACTGCATCTTTAGGTATAGCTGCCAGAACTACTAAACCATCTCTACCATACTCCATTTTGTTATGGCAACGCCATCTGTTACTGATACCATTCTTCTTCCAAGTATATGGGTCCATTGGATCAAACTTTCACAAACTTTTTTCTGTTATTTGGACGTCTTCGCTGCTTAATGAAAGTTTTCCAATATAATACTTCTTTACTCTATGTTCAGTCTGGAGTTCTACGTCTTAAAAAAGTTCATCAAGTTTGACTTTTAATTCTTCCTTTGCTTCATTGTTATCTTTACCTATTAAGTTCACCCATAATTCTTAGATTCTCTCTATATATCATCAAGAGTACATCCACCAAATGAGTCCTACTCACAGCTTCACTTATTTCAGCCATTTTCTAAGAACAAACGCGAAATGGGCGTGCGAAGGGGAATGGCTACCAACCCATGTGATTTTTTTATTAATAGTATTATTAATTATTTATTAATTTAGGTCAATTAATAAATTATAACCTCGTACTCGATTTCAGGTGAATGACAATCAGTCCTACAATAGTATTTGGTGAAAAAAGCAGCAACCAATTTGTCTTCTATAAAATAACTGGTAAGTTTCTGTTTCAATTTAAGTCTTCATTTTTCCATCAGAAGAAAAATATAGGTTTCGTTTTTCTGTACTAATGATCACAGAGAATATATGGAATTTAACATTAAGAATGACCTAAGTTGTCATTGTAACGAAGTTTTAAAAAGACAAATGAAATGTAACATTTAAATGTGTGCAATGAAATAAACTACTACCTTTTGAATCCTATTCTTTTATAGTCACTGTAATTACTTTAAATGGTTTTTAATTATGTTATTCAGTTCTATTAGTTTAAGTATTACATTTATAGTAGATTTTGTCATTTAAATAACTAAAAAATGTTACTTAAAATAATTTAATGTTTGTTCAAACTATTATAAGGAATATCAAAATAGTATTGTGTTTCTGCTGGTATAGTGCAAACATATAGGAAATTTGCTAAAAACATTGCTACAAATGTACAGTTAATAGAGGTGTTTTAAGTCCAATAAGAAGTAGAAAAAAGGTAAAAGCATTGGCTTCGAGTATCAATACCAATTCAGGCATATAAATTAAATAATTAAGCAGGGTCAAACAAAAACTTTTCTAAGATATCGTTTTGTAAATACTAATTCAAGCAATTAGAAACAAAGAAAGTTGACTTTATTAAGTCAGGGATGTGATTTATGGAAAATAGCTCAGAAGAGATGCAATGGTAGATTCGAAAATAGTCTACTATTAATTAATCTAGAGTGTGTCCATGATATCACAAGCTGACTTGAGAAATCCAAATGTAATGTCTTCAATGACTGAAAACACACATTTCAATGTTTCTACTACAGTAGATCCTCAAACTTGATAGGTGGTTAGCAATATCTCACAAAGACTGCATTTACATTTCATTTGCCTGGATATTGAATATCTTTTCCACCAACTAGATAGGTAACATTTTTGGCAATTGGTTTACGTGCTTATATTTGAATAAATATATATTTTCTATTGTTACTTTTTATAATTATTAATTTTATAGTGAATTAATTAAAAATTTATATATTTAAACAATATATGTTTTACTAACACCTTTCACTATGTAAGTTTTAATGGTGACAATGAATCACTTAAAGAAACCCAAATGTTACTTGGGAAAGCTGTAGTGAAAAGTGACGCAAACTACTCATAAAAGTTGTAGAAAAGCCAACACAAATACAATCTATAAATCTTGGTCCTGTCTAAGGTACTGACAGTGAAGCAAAGAGTTATGAAATCATTTCAAAGTATGGTAGACACTGTAGTCAAACATATATATAAGAGACAAAAAAAATTCTTATTAATACAAGTAGTACTTTTAAATTATGCATGTTTTTTTTAGTCACCATACATGAGTGTGTGTGTGTGTGCATATGGGGGGATGAATGTATTATGTCATTCAATTTCAAGCATGTAAGATTGTAAAGGTATAAACAGTTGCCATTCCTTGACAATTTACTAATGACTATACAAATCATACAGTATATTTTAGTAAGACTTTAAGACTATGTTATTTACTATTCTACATATCTTCCTTATTTATATGCTTCAAGGATACCATGGATTATTGATAAATCAACTAATCCAATTTCCATTTTTCACAGTGTATTACCACAAAGTTCACAGAATATAAACAATAATTTCTTATCAGTTAAATCAAGCAAATGGATGTAGTAAGGGCTATTCACTGTGAAATTATAGGACATACCTATAGAACTACTATGTACATACCTTTCTTGGGAGGTCATTTGTTTAACTTTACAAACTGTGTGATTCCATAGTAGTTAGTTATCAAGACAGTGCATTTTGTCAACATATTGAATTATTTGATGGAGGTGTATGCAACGCTTTCTACTAACTATAAATCAGTTTAAAACAACAAGTCTATTTAAACAGTGATATATAGTTGTAGCTCTATGTACAATGTATCAATCAGTCAGGAGATCAATAATAAGATTAAGGTCAGAGAAAGAAAGTCAATCAAAAACGATTGATACCCAAAGATTTATTCAAACAGTTAGAAACACAAAATATTTGAGAAAAGGGGTAGAGTTAAACTCATGTATAATAGGAGAATATATATCCAAGCAGCTGAAGACTTAAATAAAAAGATAGCACTATGCTGTGCTTAATAATTGCAATCTGCTAACCCAGATAACATACTAAGGCTTTTATGAAAAGTCATAATAGTCAATAACAATGGTTTTGAGCATATATCCAGTGTATATGTTCTGGGAAGTGGTTTAGTTGATCAATCAATCCATTGTATTCAAATTGGAGTAATTCTATAAAGTATTTGCCAGAATGTACAATTGAAAGTAAACAGAATAAAAACAAATACATAAAAATTTTGATCATATATATATATATATATATATATCAGAACAGAATTAAAGGACAAAAGAACAGAGCTCTCGCTGTGTTGCTTGTTACTCTGAGTTTCACGCGTTATGCGATCGTGAGACAGTTCTTTTGTCCTTTAATTCTGTTTAAATAAAAAAGCCCGCTCTGTCTAAACGACATCGAGCACCTCTTCAACAGACCTAGATACTTCAGTATATATATATATATATATATATATGTATAGTCATCAGTAGCAATTTTCAAGTAATAAGTGATATTATAAATATTTTGGTCATTATGTCTGAGGGCATTGTATCATTTTGGTGGTGTCACTGTATATATTGAGTAAAATATGTAAAGATATGATATTACTTCACATGATTTTAGTGTTATTGAAAAAGTTTTGAAGCAAGTAATCAAAATCAATTTTTAAAATGACAGAATATGTAGTGTTGACAATGTTAAATAGTGAAAATTAAGAAAAGTAGTGATTTCTTGTAACACCATATAACAATTTCTATATGAGACATATTTACATTTGTGTTATACACATAAAATATTATTACTTATAATGTGTAGGAATTGCTATATTGAATTAATATGTTGTAACCATTTATATTAATTCTAGTTACTGTCATCTAATCACGTTTACTACTTTTTAAAAAGGATATATTGTAGAGATACATCTCTTTGTTTTATATATAGTAACTACTATTTAGAAGAAAAATAATTATATAATTTATGTTGGTTATAAAGGAAATGAAGTATATATGTTATGATAGTTAATATAAACTGAATTGTTATAATTACTGTATGTGTAGGTGTTAATGAGTACTATATACATCTACATACAAGTGTATGTACATACTAGGAAAGATGAAAGTAACTTACACCAATTGTAATAAAACTGATGACACATTAACTATTTATTTAAGTCTTTTAATGTAATATTATTTTGTTGTATTTTTTTTTAAATTTATTGGTGAATTCATTATCATCAAATTAAGAACTGTCACCTTGCTAAAGTTGTCATCTTCAATTTTGTAACATAATTTTAATGATAAGTTTTGAACTGAATACCTTATCAATTACCAGCTGTAATTACTACATTATGTAAATAACACAATTACATCATTGAAAATACAAGCACTAGTATTAAGTAGTAACTTGTATTAGAGTAGAGTATATAATATACACTCTATGTGTATATACTCTCCCTCTCATTTCTCTTCTCTCTCTCTCTCTCTCTCTCTCTCCTCTCTCCAAACTCTCTCTCTACTTCTCTATCAATATATATATATAATAATATATTATATATTGAACAACTGTATATGTAGTATCTATTATGGTTCATAATTACAATAAATTGTTATATAAACCAACATTATATTTTTATATCGTAATATGTCCTTAAAGTAACGACTTATAGAACAAAATATTTGTTAACTTATTAGTGAGGAAGAAGCTGTGATTTGTATAAGGTCAATGGAACCAGTCTTAACCTACTCTAGTAATGATGATAAGGGCTTTTAAAACAATTGTAAGATGACATTTTACAATTATAATATTGTTTTTAGATCAATTGAATTCAAACAGTGCTTATTATAGATAATATACAATTTAAACCCACACCCCAGTTCCCTAATATATATACCATTTAGTGTCATAGTATCATCGGGCAATAAATAGCGATCCTCAACCAAAAAAAAAAAAAAATTTTTTTTTTCATGGTTTATTTGTCATGTGGAATAAACCAAATGTCATACAAAGGCACTAAAATATCCTATATATGATACTTCTAATACAACTAACATTGTGAAGAACAGTGTCACTTGAACTAAAAAAATAACATAGCTTATGACAAGAAAAAAATGCAATTGATGAGTTTTATGAGCTACATTATTTGAAGGTATGGAATAGTTGTAAAATTGCTATGCAATCTATTAATCCCAGAGTTTGACTATACATATTTACAAAAAAATCAAACACAGTATTTAGTTGGTTCACAGGGGAGGGAGTAAATCAAGTCAAAAGTAACTTCATATTAATTTTTTTTATATCAGCAAGTGTTAGGGATTGATGTTAGTTAAGCACAAATTGACCTTGCTACTACAATTGCCAACAGCGACAAATCAATATCAAATGTTGAGTTTAAAATAGGCTAGGGTCACATCAAGTTCCTGTTAATGATGAATCGGTGTATGAATAGTGACCTTGGAGAAGCTTGGCATTGATTTGATACGTACCAAATAAATTATATAGTGAGTAATTAAGGGGGAGATGTTGTTGTAAACATCAATGCAAGCTACAATAAAAGTAGTTAAAAGTGAATGATTGTTTTAAGTGTATTAATATATAATATATATTATATTTATATAATATATTAATATATATATATATATATAACCACAAGTATTATTGTCAAGAGAGGCCTGATCAATGTTTCAACATAAAGATCCAACCTCCATAAAGATTTTCCCTAATGATGAACAAAATTAGTGATTCATAATAGATTTTCATGGATGACATAACTCAACTGGTAACTAGAATCAGCAAGATTAAAGCTATGAACCATTATATATTTTATAGTATAAAATAACACCACATTAAATGTTTATGGTTTTAGAGTTTGTACAATTAATGAACATAATTCTAAAGTAAAACATCAGTTTGGTATTATTTTATTTCTAAGGATTGCCTAATCATAAACATCTGTAGTGTACTTTGGACAATTAGATATTTACTAGCAATCACATATGCGATAAATTATTGACTACAAGAAAAGTAATACTAATACCTTGTTTAGTGTACGTGGATTAAACTTGTATAATCAGATTGTTTGAATTTACATCACATTTTTGTTAATAGTTAATTTTGACTCTAAGGAGAAAACAACAATAAAAAACCAATCTTTGAGATAACTGTGACTAAGTAGTGGAACATTTAGATGACATTATGGTTATGCCTAAAAAATAGAGCAATTAAAAATCATTTTTTTCAATTCAAATTAAAAAGCAAAAAAACAGAGTCGTGGATCAGCGGAATTGTTTTTCCTAAAGTCTTGACATGACATTTAAAGTGTCTCTGACAATTTGAAGCCAGTATTATACATTAGCTAGTATATTTATAGGCAGTACATACTTGTTCTACAGGAAGTGCATCTGTGAATCTGGTATTAAGGTGACTCCCACACCACCCCCTAAAACTCCTTAAGTATGACTTCGGTCCAAACGTATGGCTCTACCTATTTGTTAATTGAAACTTTGGTTGCAGTCAGCAGGAGTCATAAGTTTGCTACTCATAGATAGTGTTTAGATAAAAAGGTGTTTGGGATCCAGTTTATTAAATGTACACAACCAAGTAGTACCGACTTGGATCCTGCCAAGATCAAGAGCTACTACCATTTGAACATTTTCCTGTAGTGAAGATGTCAGATTTCAAGCTTATTATTCAATTTTGAGAGTTAACTTCAGTTGTTATTTGCCTTATAAAGTATTGTTATCTTTGAAAACATTCTTTTTGTATCTTGAAGTTGTATGCGCGCACCACGTCCGTTGTTAGTTAATATCAAATCAGATAAATTTCACGTGAATGAGTATGCGTGTTGAGGTATATATGTTAGACTGTTGCCGCTAAACTCCGAGACTGTTCTCTTCGATATATCGTTTGGCATTTAAGCTCAGGCTAACCCAAGAGGACCGAATGGAGTGACAAACAGGCAAAAAATCAGCCCACGACCGTCGCTATGTTATTTACAAGTTGGATTACATTATACATATAGTTGTGCCTTGCACTGAGTAATGATTGTGATTGGTTCCCCAGTGGTAAAGCACAGATGCAGACGTGATTTCGCTATTTCTTTCAAAATTTTTTTTTTGTTTTAGCACAAGATCATGTAAATCTACCGATAGCAAAAGGTACTATGCCGTCTCTGTTGAGGAACATTGCTGCAAGAGGGCAGTTGTGTATTGCTATTTCTTGGACATTGAAATGCCCCTACTTGGATTAATGCACAAGTATGAATGTAAATCCTTAAAGCATAAAAAAACTGCTAACTAGGAATGTTGAATCTTTCATTAATGCATGACTCCTGAGGACTGTTGGTAACAATTGATCATATTTTGGGACACCACAAGTTGCGTATTATTTCAATGTATAGTAATGTATACAGTGACATTAGGCTCTATGTAAGTAATGTCATTGATAAAAATTTACAGAATTAGGAATGTGCTTAACATTAATATATTTTGTCATTATTAATGTTTAATATTAATGTTACTTTTTTAGACATATTACAATACGGGTTATATTCAAATTAGTCATATGGCTAGTGATACACCAGAGTGTATTTGTGCAGGTGTCACACATATGATAGGATGTTTATGTAAAATTAAGACTTGGCATGGGGACCCTTTAAAAATATCATAATTCGTAAATCATTTAATGTTAAAAACAAAAAAAAAAGAAAAAGAAAAAAAAGGTGTCCACTTAATTCATTTTATAAAATGTGCAGTCTCTTATAGCAAAGATATATACATGGCAAAAAGCTAACTAGTGGATCTTAGCAGTAACAATCAGCCTATGATGGTTTATGTGACTAGAGATGCGGGTACTAATTGAAAATATGCAATGTCGTGCATGTCTTCACTAACCAATGCCTTAATTGTCCACTTTTTTTGAAGTTCCATAGCATAAGAATTGTTGTGCTTAAAAAGCTAACATAAAGTATACATTAGTACTCTTCATCTAAGTTTTGAGCCAGTTTATAAAGATGCGACAGAGATTATAATTCATCAGTAAATGTGATTGGTAGTGCATTGGTCTTCATGTTATTACTTATTCTGTCATGGGCTGTTTTGAAACTATATATTAGATTAGTAAATGTTGATGCTCACGGTAATTCATGTGAGTGTACCCTATATATTAAATACGAATATATAATGTTTGCCAGCAGGTTTGTAAAGCTCACACTTTCAACTGCCCCCACCCATTACATGTATATCTTTGTACATTGCATCACGGCCATTATATTTAATTTATTATCTGTAGCGTTGTTTAGTGGTCTGCTTTAGCTATATATTAGTGTTACACTAAGGATGAATCAGCGTACTCTTTGACTGCCAGAAGAGTCTTCATCAAGTACTATTTTTTCCAAGATACGAAAACCTAACGGAAACGACTGCTCCCATTTTATGAAACCCATAATTAGGATGAACATCTTTTACATGTGCCGTCACATCAATTTAATTTCTTTCCTGTAGTTTTTTAGCTGTGTATAGTCAGCATTTAATTGATCAATAAACTGTATGTAGTTTTGACTGCAGTCTTTAATTGTATAACCTAAATCTTTCAAAACATACAGAATGAAGAAGTTGTATTATATGAAACCCCTAAATTACTAGATATTTTGTGTTGCTGTAATCTAATTAATTAGTGTTGAATTGTAGTGAGTACATTAACTTGATCAATAACATTTTATTGATTTTTCTATTTTAAACACTATAATTACTATAAACAAATGAATAGTAAAAAATTTATTCTTGTGGATAGACTGAAACTATAATGCCCTGATGAATTGTTAGAGAACGCATGTATAGAATAACCTATTTTCGAGCTAAATATAAAATTAAATTTAAAATATTTTATTTTAGTAATTAAATATTATTCCCTCTATCTATTGGTAAGACTATGTATGAAAGCATTGGTAAAGTTGTTGTCTTTTGGGACTTTTTATCTTGTCAATATCTCTTTACATCTTTGTTGAATATGTTATGCACAGTTATAGTTAAAAGGACAGTGCCATAATAATTCTTAGCTAAGTTGATATATAAAATATTTGTACTTCATTCTGGCTAGAAAATCTAATAAATGAAATAGAATATGTTACAGAGGACACAGCACCAGTAATAGTCACTGTTATTAAGAAGCATATATATTTTCTTTCTCTAGGCATAGTGAAAGAAACATTACAAAAAATGTACGTATATAACAGCATGTCATCAATAGCCTCCCATTGATTTTTTTTAAGTTGAATATATTCATGTCACTTTATCACAACAGGACCCAAGCTTTTGTGGATAGTAGACTGTTTAAAAACTCAAGAATTTCCGGCAGATTAGTTTTGTCCGGTGGATCCACACTGATAAAACTAATAGGTAAAATTAACATGTAGTGAAATATATAATCTATATGTATAATATTCAATGTTTTGGAAGAAGTATTGTAGTCAGGTTACTTGTCAGCACTAATAGTGTTGTGGACAGTCCTTTAGGACAAAACCCATTTCATTTGGTACTGTGAAAAGATGCACTTAATCCAATTCATGATGAAGTCAAGCATCAGTTGTCTGTCATGCTGTCTTTAATTGGGTATCATTTTCATGCTTGGGATAAAGAACCCACTAAATCTAAGTTACTGGTTTTGGCAAGAAGTGACTATGATCGCTTTACTTGACTTGCATAAACTCAACTCTTAATGATGAGTGTTGTTTTATGATCTAATGATAATAATGAGGCTAAAAGGAACAAAGTTAAAAAAATTCTTTACGCTTCTTTCATGTGCTTAATAATTTTATTATTATTAACTAAGGAACAGGAAGGGGCTTAAAAAAATCTTCTGTGCATGGCGACGGACAGGACTTCAGGATTAATACCTATAACTATGTACATCGGCGCCGGAACTATAGCCACTGCCATATTTTAAATACTGATAAAACAGCGTGCTTTATATCACATATGGTTGAAGGAACATTAGTATTATAGTGAATTGTTTATAAATATAAATAACCAGTTTGGTTCAATTAAAACCATTTACATAAACAATGCTTCACAATGTAAAATGATGCAAACTCTTGTTTACTCAGCTTTAGATAGCGTCAGTCTTATCTAATCTCATGACCAACATTGGATGGGGCACTACCATCAGAGCTTATGATTACCTTTTTTGACCGTAATCAAGGGACATGAGGCATGTAATGGTTTAAATATTTGAATTATATGTATCTTATCCCAACATCCAAAGGAGGATATTCATAAGTTGTTCATCTATAGAATATAAATAAAGTCCAGGTTCAAAGGTTAAAAAAAAGTTATAGTTAACAACAAAAAGGTAGTATTATGGGTCAATCAATTTCATTACAGACTCTATTGGCATAATACTTCACTAAAGCATTTTGTAGAAGCAACAGCTAGATGAAGTATAAATACTGTATGGCATTTATGCCCATTTGAATGTGGTGTAGGTTGGGTTGATGTTTGATGACGTAACTTGGTGTCGAAAAACATACATGTACTAAAAGTGCCAAAGCTGAAAAATGATCCCCCACGATGCCTCAGATAGAGCATGAATTAGCAGCAAGTTAAAACTACCATGTGGTGATATAGCTCCATAGATACGTCAATCAAAGGAAAAAAAAAACAGCTAAACAAAGACATATAATAGATGATGCCAGTAATGGTAAGATCTCTTTTAATGCTGTTTTATTACGACTTTCTTGTACAATAATGGTTCTAATTCAGTACTTGGCTGACATAAAGCTCTTTTCCCAACTAAAACAAAAAGTATTATAAACTACTGCAATTAAAACAGAGACGTAAGAGAAATGAATAGCTGGCCATACCAAAGTGAAAAACTGTTCTATGATTCCAATCATGTCCTTTTGGACTAGGGACAAATCATGTTCCAATCTCTAATCCCAACACCATGGCCCTGCCAAGTCATAAAAATCATGAACAAATGGAAATCCAATCAACAGTAATGGAAAGAAGATTGAACAATTATGTATGCTATTTCAAACCTTTGAAGGTTTTTTTTTTAAACACACAGCCAGACCTGCCAAAAGGTGAAACATTAAGGCACAATGTGAAGAGAAGTTTCACACCCATTGCATACTGTACAAGAAAAGCTGTAGTAAATAGAAAGAAGTCAAGGCGCACGGTGAGTTAGGAGGTTAACCACAACTAATTACTGTGGTGAATTTGAATTCCTTTAATACAAAAGGACAAAAACATAAAAACGTATGTATAGTTGCGTGCTAGTGGTCAAAGCAAACGTACAAAGGTTAGAGCATCCACTTAAATTGCATAAAGTACGCATGCCTTAAATTAATACTGTAACCCATAATTATCAGTTATATTTATATTAGTATAGTATGCATTTACTAGCAAACAACACTGACACTGTCTCTCTTAATTGAGAATCTCAAGATCTATATACCAATTGTCTTGTGAAATGATACGCTAAACCTTGTGCTAACAAGCCACAAATTTGAGCTAATATTACTTTTATGATATGTTAGCACCTAAAAAAAGTAAGTTTTCAAAAATTATAGCTGCATACTCATTGTTATTGCAAAAAGTTCAACAGTTTCTATAACTTTTTGTAGCTATTTGTCCAGCTAGCTAAATTTATTAATTAGTATTTAACACACGCATACATCATATATATATACTGTGGCATACAGTCATCATTGAGCCTTCTCAATTATTACATACATGTTGTACATCTTTCTTGATTGTTCATGGTATTTTAAGAGGTAAGTAGAGGTTACAAGAACCGTAGTATAAAATGGTAACAACAGTACAGAAATTTAAGTGGAAAATAAAAAAACCAGGTACTTTTATAGTAGTGAATGAAGTAATGTCTGAAGCAATACATAATCTATCATCCTAGAGACAATATTGAGTTACTTTAAATAAAAACCACAAATCTTATGAAATTTTAGCATATGTTTAGGACACATTTTAATACTTCTGGAATAATTTAATATGAAGAATCTATCAGGGTTACCAAACCTTACCTGAACCCAAAACTAAAACTGATGTATTCAAGTTAATCTAGAATGTTGTTATTTGTCAAATCTGAGGTTTATTGTATAGTTTAACAGAAGACCACTTTATCAAAAAAATTTTAAAAGGTTGGATATTCACAAGTAATGACAATGAGGGTGAGAGCAAGACAAAATAACTAGAGTGTATTAACAAGCATAAAGATAATGACAAAGATACAGAGTTTTTATAGTTAAATAATAGTAACAAAGAGGGTAATTTAAATGTAGAAATTGAAAGGAAGATTTACCAAGTTTGAAATGTGAAGGTATAACCACAAAAGCAAATCTTCTAGCTTGTTGGTTCTTAATGATAACAGACCAAATGAATACATGAATGTGTAGGAATGTTGCCCTACTTTCCTGAGGTATGTGTTGAATTTTAATGTCCTTTCTTGTATGGCCATTGTTCTTCTTGGTTAATGAAGCTGATGGACAAACATGATTAGTTGTATTTGATAGGGCACCACATTTGATTACAAACCTTCTTTTGTATTTATAGTTGGGATTTTCTTTAGTAGGTAATAGTTTTTAGCTCTTCTTCCAAATCAATCATTCCTTTTAAACTTTGGGTGGTAAATCAGGGAGGGTGTATTACATGTTACTGAGCCTTTTCACTAGTAATGGTTTGGATAACTATAAAATAAATGAAAAACAATAATCAACTGGAGGTGTTTCTTTGTAATATAGTTAAATTGTTGTGTTTTCCTATTCCACTCACTTTCTCCTAAGGATGTATGCAATTGAGTCTCTTTATGTTCAAAATTTTTTGGGAGCACCAATAGCCTGTTGGTTCATGGTACATTTGCACACAAGTGGTATTTAAAGAATGTAGCTACATTTTGGGTTTAGTAATAGGATGACAAACTAATTCTTCATCCAAAACATAGTTGGTTGCGTAACAGACTGTGAATCGTCAGATATTTTAGCTGTAGAGAAGGAGGGCACTGTAATGTACTTACAATCATGTAATTGAGATTCTGTACTTTCTTTAGGTCTAATGTTATGAGAATTCATGGAACATCAATTTACTAAAGAATGTTCTTACATAAAGAACGTTGTTCAATTAATTGGTTTAGTTCTTTGTAATGAAGAAATACAATTGGTGGAATGGTGACTGTCATTTTGTCTAATTGAGGAGGGCTGATCACGATGTGTCATTGTCACTGAGCTACTTTGTTCCTTGTTATGTTGCCTCAGCCATTGTTATTAGCACGATGCCTCGTTACAAGTTTTAGACTAGATGGATGACTAACTGTCTCACCCGGTACTTGTTCTTTTATTGGATTAATATTGATTTCCCATATTAAGAGTGGTTATAACTGTTTTATCAAGTTCACCCAATAATTGTTGGTCTCTTGTTGATTCTTTCATTATTACTTGCTCAAAGTTACTGATGAAGGCATGTTGTAGAATGAATTGGTTGCTGGAGAGTGTCACCTCATTCATTTCTAATTGAGGAGGGTCTGATCACAAATCTATTATTATCACTTAAGCACTTTGTTCTTGACGGTGGTGGATTTACCACAGACGAAGTAGAAGTATTCACAATTTACTGGAAAATGAATTGATTGTCTATTGTGCCTGATAACCTAAAAAAAAATAAGATGATAACTCACTTGAGTATAGTTTGTTTTTCATTTGGTTGGCATGTTTGCTGGGTATGCAGAGCCATTTTCATTATCGTCTTCTTAGTCTGTTTCTTCTAAAAGTAAAGGCAACGTAAACGGGCATAAGCTATTGATTTTCCTCCATCAGGTCCACCAGAAGTTGAAGGTATCATTATATAATCGTTATCTCCTATATCTAATGTTGAAATGATGAAAGTAACATTTGTTCTAATGCTAAAGATATATTGTTCTTGAGGACTTCAATCACGACATTGTTGTGGCCTACTGCATCTTTAGGTACAGCTGCCACACTACTAAACATCTCTACCATACTCCATTTTTTATGACAAACCCATCTTGAAAACTGATTACCAGTCTTCTGCCAAGTATAGGGGTCCATAGGGATCAAACTTCACAAAACTTTTTTCTTTCTGTTATGTGGCCGTATTCGCTTGATTAATGAAAAGTTTGTTCCAATATAATTACTTCTTGACTCGACGTTCAGTCTGGAGTTTGAAGTATTGAAAAAGCTCATCAAGGTTTGTGTCTTAATTCTTCCTTTGATTTATGGCAATCTTTACCTACTAAGTTCAAATAAGCCAAATGACCATCACATACATAATTCGTAGATCCTCTATGTTGTAGATCATCAAGAGTACAGAAATCCAAATGTAGTCCATACTCACAGCTTAACTTCTTACAGCAATTTGCTTTACAATAAAAGAGCGTACCCGTTGTTCTAATCTACTTTTCAAATTTGTATAGGACGTTACTAAGTGGGCGCCAGTTGCTTGAGGAATCACAATGACTCACGACACCACCCCTCGGCGTGTATGAAGTAGTGTGACTATAAATTAACACTGCACTGCGTTTGTTTAACTGTAATTTAGTATTTAAACCACAGTTGTAGATTAGGGATATGGCCACCAAATTAGTGTCTAACTGATGGCGCTAGAAGAAATAGCTTAAATGAAATAGAAAGTACACAACATTAAGTGTTTCAAGGAATATAAATCTCAAAATATACTGAATATTTTATATGAAGTTAAATCAAGGACCAGATCTATTGAGTAAGCCGACAATGTTCTACCTGCAACATTAATGGGGAATGTTCTCCGGATGTGATAGCTACAGACTGTCTCACGATCATATTCATCGTACCTTGTGTAACTTGAGCGATATATGTGAATGGTAACAATTACAGCTAAAATATACAAAAATGTCACAACTTTCTGTAAATGGCCTATCAAATATGTACTGAAACTTTGTAATAATTTTAAAAATTGAGGCTTCGAGAGTGGCAATATCAATGCAGGCATTATAAATTAATATAAAGCAGCGGTCATACCAAACTATCTCCTAAGATATTATTTGATAAATACGAATATTCCAGCAATTAGAAACAGAAGAACGTAGACTTTTATTGAAGTAGGAACATAATGTTATGGAAAATAGAGTAAGAAAAGGATGGAATGATAGATTCTGGAAAAAGAGTTCTACTATTAAGTAATCTAGCAATTACCTTATACCAGATGTCATATGCTTAAAACAGCCAACCAAAAGACAACCTATGTGAACAAAGTAATCCAAGTGTCATACTTTATTACTATAAAGAGTGACTATATTGGATGTAATATTGATTATATATGATCATTGACATTGTTATTCGTTTGAGTATCATGAACCAATTTTTATTGTTCACTGATACATTTTGTAAAAATTAAAACATAATCCAAAACTGCTATTATCCTAACAAAGGAGTATAGTAGCATGCCAGGGGCACCTGCCAGCAATTCCTCTAGATCTTTTGGAATAAATTTTTATTTGGGTTTAGTGTTATGTAGTTGACTCAAATTTGCCATTCCTTTTTAGGACTATAGAAGTGAGAGGACACTACTCTTTGCGTGAAAAAAAATGAACACTGTGATCTAGGATATTCTTACTGCAAAATGAAGTCCTAGCATGACATAGTATTTTAGTTTTGAAGATTAGTGGTAGCATATGGGATACCTAATAGGGTCTAAAAAGGAATATTGATTGGCTGATACTAATTAGTATGGAGTCTACAGCCCTGAAACTTGATTTAAACACCCGGGGTAATTGATTGTAAGATTATTTCTACCGCTATGGACTGGTTATTCACAAGACTGGTAAAGAGCATCAATGACATAAGTTAATGATAATGAAAAAAGGTTTATTTATAAAGTACGTCCCTGTCTTTCTCAAAGGAGAGTGGTGGGCGAATCACCTAGTAACTTCAGATTTGGGGTAGTGCCAAACTTAGGAAACCAGTTGAAGGACTTATTAGTGTTTAAAAAAATTGACATTAGGGACAACACCCTCCAATGTTATTTTTGTCTGTGAATATTTTTCAATTTATACAGATGGTGCTATATGGTTTAGTACAATTACTGTATGGTTATTAAGTATTATATGTAGTATAACTACTGTATGTATGTCATAAAAGGGGTGTGACAGGTGAGGGAATGATGTGAGGCACTGTCACAATGGACTTTGTAATGAGACAATCTTGTATTGTTTTCTACTGTAAATAATGATGAAGACATGGTATAATTGAAAATGATCATTAGCTCTGCCATAGAAATTACTTAGACAGAAATGCTTTGTAGGGATCTCAAAAAGACGTTAAACCAGAAAAATCATATAAAGTGAATAGCTTATTTTTGCATTCCATCATATCCATAATTATGTACCTTTTCAATGAATGTTGCACTGAAACTCTACAGTTTCAATAAGGAAAATTTTAGAAACTTTGATAATATCCTTAATGTGAAAATATACATTATGTATAATTCGGATAATACGTATGAATGTTCCACAAACCTTCTAATACTCAGCTTCAGTAGGAAAGTCATTCAAAAGAAGTCTTCATAATGAAGGTGTGTGCCTATGATTCATGTGACTTTCGCGAACTATGCAATCTGTAAACTGGTACCAGCTGGCAGCCGGCCATTGCCTTAGAGTTAGAAAGGATGTAAACATTCAAATTATTCAGCATTGCCGTATTTGTCTTAGAGTCTAGAAATGCAACATTGAAGTTACGAAATTTAGGACTTTAAATACGTACAACTACTTGTTTTGTTTTAAGAAATGGTACAAGTAATCAGCTGTGAGTTAGGAAATATATTGGGGATGTACTCTTGATGATTTACATAGAGGATCTAAGAATTAACGTATGTGATGCCAGTTTGTGTTTGGTGAACTAGGTAGGTAAAGACAGAAACTGAAGCAAAGGAAAGAATTAGACACAGAACTTGATGAAATTTTTCAAGAGTTGGAACTCCGACTGAACGTAGAGTCAAGAAGTATTATATTGGAAAAACTTTTATTAAACGACGGAGAAATCCAAACAACAGAAGAAATTTGTGAAGTTTTGATGCAATGGACCCGTATACTTGGAAAAAGGAATGGTATCAGTTCAAGATGGGGTTGTCATAGAAACACAGAATATGGTTAGAGATGGTTTAGTGGTGTTGGCAGCTGTACCCTAAAGATGCAGTACCCACAACAATGTCGTGATAAAGTCCATCAAGAACAATATGCTCTAGCATTAGAACAAATGTTACTTCCATCATTACAAACTAGATATAGGAGATGAACGATTTGGATAATGACACCTTCACTTCTGGAGGCCCTGATGGAGGAAAATCAATAGCTTATGCTATTTACGTTGCCTTTACTTTAGAGGAACAGACTGAAGAAAAATTGATTATGAAAAATCTGCCTAGTTCTCACAAACAGATCAAACAAATGAGGGAACAAACTACATCAGGTGGATTGATTCATCTCATTTACAGGCATTCAGACCAGGAAGGACATCAATACATGTTCCAGTAATTGTAAAACTTTCTGCTTCATCAGTTTTAAGGCAACAAATTAACACAGAAAATTTCTTTAAAGTGAGAATGATGCTTTAGCAGGTGATTCTGTGAGTTTCCTTCCTACTCTACAGCTAAACGTGCGATTGATGGTAGAGTCTGTATGCAACCAACTATTGCTGGAAAATTTTAGTCATTATCTATCGCCAACAAACAAAAGATATAGATACACCTCAATTGAATACATCCTCTGTAGGAGAAAGGTTACATAACCAGACTGGATGAAATTGAGGAAACACAACAAAACATGTCACCTACCGTTGTATTCTACATTCTTCTTCACCGTAACATTTGAACAAATAAATAATGATTGGAAGAGTCAATAGGAGATGATATTAGTATTAGATGAAATTGATATCCAACTAGTTAGTCATCCATCTAGTCCTCCTCCCCTACCACCAAGAATACCTGCAATGGTAGAGCTGGAGACATCGAACCAATGTAATCGTGCTGGTGTGTCCATGATATCACAACTGACTTGAGAAATCCAAATGTAAGTCTTCCATGACTGGAAACAAACATTCCAATGATTTTTTACAGTATAGAAACCCTCAAACTGTAGTGGAATTGTCTAGTGGAAACAATGTACATTGTGTTAGAACAAATACATGTTGTTATTGTATTATCAATGTATAGTGTTATTGTATTATCAGTGTATAGTGTTATTTATTATCAGTGTATAGTGTATTTCCTATATAAGTAAACTTTGCTATTATGTGTGCTTCACTTGTCACTTGGTGGAGTTGTTGTTATCTCAATCAATAAACGTTACATGGTGGCAGTGGTGGGATCTGAGAGAAAAATGGATTGTTTGAGACTCCAACCTCCAGGTCCTTTTAAACTTCAAGAGCCCAGATGAATGGCCTGTTGGAAACGCCGATTTGAACAGTTCGACAAGCACTGGTCTCTCAGATATTGGCTGGAGAAAGACAAGTCAGTACCTCTTTGATGCCTAGGTGAAGGAAGCTAGCAATTTGCTTTCTCGATGATCACCGCCAACGCTAGAAGGGAGTACACGATGGTTGCTCAAAATTCGACGATTTTCTTCAAAGTCATAAGAAACGTCATATTTGAAAGAGCTAAGTTTAACCAAAGGAAATCAACAGCAGAATGAAAGTGCTGAGGAATACACTCTACAATCTAGCGGAAATTGTGAATACGGAGCTCTATTGGACGAAATGATCCGCGATGCCTAATTGTGGGGATCCTCTACAATCTAGCCGGAAATTGTGGAATACGGAGCTCTATTGGACGAAATGATCCAGTAATTGTGGGGATCGAGGACAGTTAGACTATCCAAACGACTGAGTCTGAACTAACATTAGGGAAAAAACGAAAAAGATAGTGAGGCAGAAGGAAGCTGTTCACGGGACAACAGGTGCTCCTCAAAACTGAATCAATCGAAGCTGTTCAGAATCTGCGGCTAAAAGGAAAACCAAATCCGTACAGGCACGCTAGGAAGGACACTTCAAGAAAGCAGTGGGACGTTGCGGGAAGAGCTCTACACAGCCAGAGATAAATGTCCTGCCAAAGATGCCGCCATTGCCACAAATGTCAAAAAGGGACACTATAACGCTCAATGTCGCACAAAGCTATATCTGAAGTTAGTAGTGAAATGATCTTAGAGGAAGCATTCCTAGACCACTAGGTAGTAATAGTCAGATGTCTTCGGGTTTGCCAACATCTCCGTTCCTGAGTAGGACGATACAATTCAAACTAGATAACAGGGGCCAAGGTCACTGCTATTTCACAGAAAAAACCTACATAATCTACCATTTCAAGAAAGCCTCAGAGTCTAGGTCAATTTGAGGATGACATTGGACACAGAGAAGGAATCCACAACACAAATTATTTTTTAATAAAAGAGTCTCAAAAAACAATTGTTGGGCTTACCAGCAATTATCTCTTTTGGTCCTAGTGTCAAAGAGGGATCCAAAACTAATGAATGGGACTATACCCTCCAAAGGTTCATGCTACATTCCCTAAACTTATTCAAAGGACTTGGAATTTAGGAGAAGAATACAAATTGAGTTGAAGCCAGATGCTACACCCTTTGCTCTCTATACTCCTCGAAGAATATCACTTCCCCTTCGAGATAAAGTTCAAGGGGAAACGAGACAAACGGAGGAACTGTGTTGTAATCTCCAAAAGTGATAAACCCTCAATCTCAATGGTGTGCAGGAATGGTAGTAGTTCCAAAGAAAAAGGAACAATAGAATATGGTGGACTTGAAACCACTCTATATGAAAGGGTTTTACAAGAAGTGTATCTCTACCCAGAGTGGACGGAGACATGGCCTCCGCTCACAGGAGCTACACTTTCAGCAAAGATCGATGGCTAATAATGGATTCTGCAGATCCCCTTAGCTGAAACTTCCAGACTTCTACTACTTTATCATCCATTTGGACGGCTACATTTTACGAACTTCCATTTGGATAAATAGTGCACACTAAGCATTTTCAAAGAATGCCTCAAATCTCTGGAAGGTTTAGAAGGTGTTTTATCACATGATTCTAGTGTTTGGTGCAATGAGGGAGGAAGAGATGAAGCTCGACTGGAAGCTACACTTAAAAAAGATTTGAAAAGGCTGTATAACCGGGCCTCTTAATTCAGAGAAGTGCAAATTCTATCAGATCAACTGAAATTTCTAGGTCAGTGTTATTGACAAGGATGGAGTTCATGCTGACCAAGAGAAAGTGAAATAGTCATAGACATGAAAGCACCTACCAACGTATCAGAATACGTCGCTTATGTGGATGGGTTAAACAACTGGCAAAGTTTATCCCTAATCAAGCGAAATTAACACAACCATTAAGAGAATTATTGAGTAAGGATGGGGTTCATGCTGACCAGAGAAAGTGAAATCAGTCATAGACATGAAAGCACTTACCAATGTATCAGAATTACGGGTCGCTTTATGGGGATGGTAAACCAACTGGCAAAGTTTACCCTCAACCTAGCAGTATTAACACAACCATTAAACGAATATGAGTAAGAAAAAAACCTCATCACCATTAAGAGAATATTGGTAAGAAAAAACACCTATCTATGGCCCTGATCAAGAGAAAGCTTTTGAGAAAATCAAACGAAAATTCTCAAAGCCTACAGTACCTGCCATATTATGACCCCACCTCAGATACAAAGATATCAGCTGATGCCTCATCCTTTGGTCTAGGAGCTGTATTTACAGAAACATGGACTTGATTGGGAAACCAATTTGCATACGCCTCTCATGCAATGGACAGAAACACAAAGAAGAGATATGCTTAAATTGAAAGAGAAGCAACTAGCAGCTAGTGGGCATGTAAAAGTTCTTTATGTCATTGGGAAAAGATTCCATTGGAAACTGACCATAAACCTCTGGTTCCCTTGCTAAGCTCAAAAACACTAGACAACCTCCCACCACGAATTGTGATGTTTCGGCTACAGTAATGAGGTATGGAGCTACTCTATTAGCCTGTACCTGGGAAATACAATGTATACAGCAGATACTCTCTCGCGTGATCTTACTATTATTTACTACCTCTTTAGGAGATTATAACCTAAAAGATATTGAACATTTTGTTGAGGTTCAAGTGGGAAGTCTACCAGATAGTAAGGACAGACTGGACATTTATCGTCAAGCTCAAATTCATGACTCACTCTGCTCACTCTGCTCAAAGTTATCAAAGTATTGTCAATCCAGTTGGCCAGAGAGAAACATAGATTCAATCCTCTCTAACAAACCATATTGACTGTTAGAGGGAGTTAACAGTATGCAATAATCTACTCCTTTTTAATAAACAACATTGTTTGTACTTGAGTCCCTAAAGAAAGCAACACTTGACAAAGGTCCATAAGGGACATCAAGGAATTCAGAGAAGTCGCTTTAGAGCAACATCATGGTCTG
This sequence comes from Gigantopelta aegis, assembly GCF_016097555.1. NCBI lineage: Eukaryota > Metazoa > Mollusca > Gastropoda > Neomphalida > Peltospiridae > Gigantopelta > Gigantopelta aegis. The sequence continues at coordinate 69,007 of NW_024533231.1, forward strand.
GTGGTCAGGTCTCTCAAAAGAAATAGTTCAAACAGTACAAAAATTGGAAATTTGTGTCAGGAAGAACACCCTCCAAAGAGCCACTAAAAACCCTCAATTACCAGGACTATCCCTGGCCAAAAGATTGGCTCAGATTTATTCGAATTGGAAGGAGTTTACGTACCTGGTTAGTAGTTGATTACTTTTCAGATACCCTGAAGTTATATTGAAACACAACAACTTTTCAAAGCCATCATCTCTGCTTCTCAAGTCTATTTTAGTCGTTATGGCATTCCGGAAATACTTATTAGTGACAATGGTCCACAATATATTTCACATGAAATGAAAGATTTTGCAATGTCTTAGGAATTTCAACATATCACTCAAGTCCCTATTTTCCACAAAAGCAATGGTCAAGCTGAATGCATGGTTAAAAACAGTGAAGACACTTTCTGTCTAACAATAGAGGGACCATTATATGGCTCTCTAAACTATAGACCAACACCTCTCCCATGGTGTGGACATAGTCCAGCTGAACTCCTAATGGGAAGACAAATTCGACAATGCTACCAAAAACTAAAGAGATTTTGATTCCAACATGGCACTATCTTTAACGATTTTAAAAGGAATTAATGAGAAATAAGAAGAAACAACAGAAACAATTTTGATCATTGACACAGAGTTCCATTCACTACTGAAATACCAGATGATACTCCTGTCTGGGCACTTCAGGTACGAGACAAATACCTGGCAATATCAAACCATCAAGCGTGAAACACCAAGATCGTATGTGGTCAAAAACACCACCATCAGGTTAAGTTCAAAGAAATCGTGTCATCTAACAAGTCGGGCCTCATGATACAACTGAGAACCCTCCAAAATGAAAAGACTTCAAGAGAAAGAGATACAAGTACTCCAGTGGACAACCCTGGTAGAGTTGACCATGTAGTCCAATCATGACTAGATTTTGCACAGGTGGCAGGTGTGAACCCACCTGATCGATTGGCTTCTGAGAAAGGGAGATGAGTGGAATTGTCTAGTGGGAACAATGTACATTGTGTTAGAACAAATGCATGTTTGTTATTGTATTGTCAGTGTATAAGGTTATTGTATTTCAGTTTATAGTGGATTCCTATATAAGCAAACTTTGGTTATATGTGCTTCCACTTGTTCACTTATCCACTTGTTGAGTTGTTGTTATCTCAATCAATAAACATTACAGATATAATATTAAAAAATGGAAAGTGTATAAAAGATAGTGAAAATATCTACAATATTCATAAAATAAACATGTTAAAATGCATACAGCACAAATTTGGAAACAGATATTATTATATAAGTATATATATTACTATCATAATAATAATGTGTAAAATAATCAATAAACTAAATAATATAAAAAAGAAATGGAAGTGTGTTTCAACTCCAACAAAGAAAATTAAGGTACTTAAATATACTCTGTAGAGTATCAATACAATTAATTTACAAGATTATTTTACTTGTAGTTATTAATGTATATAGGAGTATCTACTTACTATAGTACATGCATATATGCATGTCTGTATATAGTAACAGTTGTATGACTATTTAGTTGGTAGTAATTAACTACGGCCCAATAATTACAGGCAAATAAATGTACACATAAGAATTGCTTGAGTTATTGCTAGCCAACAAATTAGGTTGAGGATCTTGTGTAGTATTATCATTGAACGTGGACATTACAGTATACTAGGGATCATCGTCAACAATCATTTCTTGATTTCTTTCACCTTTTTCTATAAGTGGTGATGCTGTTGATTGGCCAAAATAATAGAAGAGCAATATGGTACTTTATTATTAATGGTGGTTTTTGATCACATGCTTTACTTGATTGTGAAAACTATCTCTAAAAGGTTGTAGAATGAGAATCTTTTCTTTATCAATGTTAGTTTTATTTCTCCAAACTCAATCACTCCAGGTATTCTAGGTGGTAGTGTGGGGAGGACTAGATGGATGCCTAACTGTCTCAGAATGTTTTGGTCATACTCTACATTTGGACAGAGTAGTGTTAAGTTGAAATAAGGTGTTGTGCTGAGACTTACAATTATCATCTGTCTTGGTTTATATTTTTGTCTGTCTTGCTCTACCACATTTTTAGATAACAAGTTTGCACTAACAATAGAAGGTGTTGTATTAACTACTTAAAGCTTCTGTAACTGTAGAAGGATGTAATCGTTTAATCTTGATTGATTGGTTTGACCTTGTTAGCTTCAAAATATTTTAGTTATCTACCAGTAACTTTTTCTGGTATTGGCACATGTGACCATGTCTCTGCAACTGCATGTCTAAATGGGATGAGAAGTATTATCACAATGAGATCAGCATGTTCTTCAATGTGTTGGGTTGTTTTTCGGGGACATAGACTGATTATCATAATCATTTTCCTCAGTCTGTTCTTCTAAAAAGTAAGGCAACATAATAGCATAAGCTATTGATTTTCTCCATCAGTCCTCCAGAAGTAAAGGTTCATTATGTAATCATTATTCCTCCTATATCTAATTTGTAATGATGAAGTAACATTTGTTTTCTAATGCTAAAGCATATTGTTCTTGATGGACTTCATGATGACACTTGTTGTGTACTGCATCCTTAATTACAGCTGCCAACACTACTAAACCATCTCTACAATACTCATTTTTTATTACACCCTCATCTTGAACTGATACCATTCTTCTTCCAAGTATATGGGTCCCATTGGATCAAATTTCACAAACTTTTTTCTGTTACTTGGACGTCTTCGTTGCCTAATGAAAGTTTTTCCAATATAGAATTTGCTACACTCTACTTTCTCTCTCTGCATCCGTAACTCTTGAAAAAATTCATAACTTTGTGTTTTAATCCTTCTAGCTTTAATTGCTATCTTCCACATATTAGTTTCACTAAGCAACTGGCATCACATACTATAATGTCTTAGATCCTCTATGTAGATCATAAAGAGTACATCCAACCAAATGTAGTCTTACTCACAGTTTTTTCAATTCTTGTAGCCAATTTTCTTACAAGAAAACAGGCAAACTTGCGTTTAAGGTCGCTTACTTCTTTTCTATAACTGCCAAGGAAGTTAGGGAAGTAGTCCTCCTGTCATTATCTAACGAACAGGTGCGCGCACCTCATAACACCACCCTTTTGTTTTTACTCCACAATATTTAATTGTGTTGGACACCGCTTAAATCTATCTTCACTTTAATAATGTCCACATTAAAACGGTATTACA
>NW_024533232.1:0-49966 GCF_016097555.1 Gigantopelta aegis
AAAAATCTAATTCCTTTTTAGGTCTTCTTTGTTTTGTCTTTCTTACAACCTCCTCAAGCAACCTCACCACTTCCAGTGACAGGAGACCCTGATTCTCTAGTAACATGTGAACTCATGGATGGTAGAGATGCATTCTTGAACTTAGCACGTGAGAAACACTGGGAGTTCTCATCACTCCGTCGTGCTAAATACTCTACAATGGCTATGTTATACGAGTTACATAACCAGGCAGGAGATCGATTTGTCTACACGTGTAATCATTGCCATACTGATGTTTGAATTTAGATGGCATTGTAAAGAGTGTGATGTAAGTATATGCACTAACATCTGATCTGATCTAATATTTTTATTAATCCATTTAATATATCTATTTGTCCATTTATTTAACTATGTATCTATACAAGTATCTATTATGCATCCATACTTCCATTTATTCATCTATTACTAACACTCATGTATCCATTTTTCCTGTAGGATTATGATTTATGTCAAACATGTTATGCTACATTTGGTCATGACCATCCTATGGAAAAACTTGGCTTTAAATATGGAGATGATGAAAAACATCACAGAATACAATAGCTAATCGAGCACAGCTCTTTAAAAGACGAAATGAGTTTCTTATCCATGCCTGTCAATGTCGAGATCACACTTGTTCTAAACCACTCTGTATCAGATGAAACAACTGCTAACGTCATGCCAGAGATTGTAAAATGAGAGCATCTGGAAATGCAGTTGCTTGCAATTTCTTTATCCAGAATGTGTGGCTAGCCACGCCCAGGAGTGTAAAGAGGCAAAATGTCTGTGCCAATATGTGCCACATTGAAGCAAAAAATGAGGCAGAGACGTCAGCGAGAACAGGACAGGAGTTTCCAACTAGCTCAACGGAGAATACACAAGATGAACCAATCAAATCCTTCACCACCTACAAATGAAGAAGCTCCTAAATCGGCTCCCTCACCTGCTACTCCTCATGTACCCGCAGTCCCTACTCCGGAAAAATGGTAGCTGCAGGTTCCCCTAATCCTCATACACCAGTTACACACAACCACCGTCCCACCTAGCCCGCCTCCTTGCCTAACCCAGCTACTCCATTTGTTCCTGTAACACCTCAAACACCCATGACAAAACCTGCTGAAAGTGGAGCCCCTAATGTTGTAGTTCAACCAACACCAATCCAGCAGGCTCAGCAGAACATGACAGAAACAACTCAGACACTTATCAATGCTCTTACATCATTAAACCTCAGGATAAGTTTAAAGCTAAGGAATATTTACAAAGACATCCCACTATTTACCACGTGTTCTTAATATGTTGAAACACCAGCCAACGTGAACAAGAAGCCCTTCAAATACAACAGGAGTTTATGGTGTTCCCCCGTGGACCCATTTATCAAAGTCCTATGCAAACCTCGTCCAATGCCTCGTACTAATATGATCCGGGGGTGATGCCGCAAGGAGGCCCAATGATGAATACCATTGTCTCCGATGGCACCTAACCAGTACGCGGTCATCCACAATATCATAGTACCATGATGCCTAGTCACAGAATGCCAGCACAAGTACCAATGTTCCATGGTCCTCGACAGGCCCAATGACCACAGGTCCCCCACAACATCCTCACTTACCCACCTCATATGATGCAGCGACCCAATGCCCGGACAATATCAACACAATATAGTATGCCTGGGGGACAACCTCCACCACAGTATATGAGACCACGGCAACAATATCAACAACCAACCATGATGTCCCAACCTATTATGCGTCAGATTAATATGGGAGTACCCCAGCAATCAATAGTTAATCAAATGAATCCTCAACAAATGAGACCAATATCGATGACTCAATATCGTCCACCTATGGATCCAAATATGGGCATGGCAGACCCATCAATGGTGGGCGGGCCTCCATATCAATATGGCGCTAACACCAATAATAATACACAAATAGTCAACATTGGTTACTAGGATCGAGAACTTTTTATAGCAAGGACCCACATACGTCATCCTAGCACCTTCCTCTTTTCTTTGTCTTGAAACTTATATTCTCAACTATCTCTAGTTTTTTTGAAGTGATACATTCTTCATCGTCATATGAAAATAGAACCTTTTTTTAAAGAATTTAACAAATTTCTTTTCATTTCCAATTATTACTTTACAGACTTTGAATTATTACGCTCCACTCCATTGTTTGTGTCTGTCACACATCAAAGATATTTGGTTTTGTCTAATATGTTGTAGTTTTTTTGTCATATGTCTTCTTATAAAATACTTTGAGAACATTTCAATGTTCTCACATGAAAAGGTTTAGTTTATTGCATAATATTATATAATAATTATAACTTATGTTTATTAAAAGTTATTGTGTTAAAATGTTAACAACATACTCTCATTGTGTTTTATGTAATATATTATTGTGCTCAGTTCAATTAGGTCAGTTTTTAAAGTTCTCTTTTTCTTCTACAACTGAAATGTTACTGGTATACCCAAGGGATCCATTAAAATAAAAATCTTCAAATACTGTATATTTTTATAATAAATAATCTTATTTCTCTTTTTTTGTTTCAATTTTTTGGAAATAAAATTGAATTCCGTATATCTATCCGGATATTATACGTAGTCTACTAAGTCATAGTATCCGGAGGTATACTGACGTACACTGAGATAAATATGGCTGAATATACAGCTGTGAAAGGGGGTCAGTTTAAAAACTTAAAGGTAACAAAGGGTCATCTGGTCAGAGGAAAAGAAAAGAAAGAAAGACAAAGATGAAATGATGGAGGAATGGATGAAAGAGCCTGGAGCAGTCAGACATGGTACATGTACATATATTTGCTTGCTTGTTTATTTATTTGTTTGTTAGGGAAGTGGCGTAAAATACGTTCAATAGAGGAAATGAAAGATCGTGTTATTTTGGAGATGTACAATGGACAATATCTCATTGCATTGGTGGGTGGAGCTAAATAATTGTTATAATTAAAAATTGTCTAGCATAAAAATATTTCTGTTAATATCCTATTAATATCCTGTTAATATCCTATATATCCTGTTAATATCCTATTAATATCCTGTTAATATCCATGTTTAGGATACTGGATATTTTGCTATTGGTGAATCCAGAAGTGAAGGTAGAAATACATGTATATACATTTTAATATATCAATTATTATTGTTAATAAACAATACAATAATCTTTTATTGTATAACTATTATCTTTATTATAGAGGATGGTCCTGATGAGGCAGAGATTTTTACATTAGTTCAGTTATCAGAGAATAAGATTGCTCTTAAATCAGGTTATGGACGTTATCTTGGTGTTAATAGTGCTGGTGAGGTGATCGGTAAATCTGAAGCAGTGGCTTTACGAGAACAATGGGAGCCGGTATTTGAAGATGTGAGTGTGTGTGTGTGTGTGTGTGATGTGTGATGTGAATTATTATCTTTATTTTCTTGTAGGATAAATTTGCTCTTAGTGGTTGTAATCATAGATTTCTAACAGTTACTAGTGATGATAGAATTATGGCTGTCAGTGAGAAAGCTAAGGAAAGAGAAATAATGACAGTAAGGATTTTAATACTGCAATATTGAGTATCAATAAAATATTATATATGTAATGTATTATATAATATTATATAATATATGTAATATATATTGTTATATGATATATATATATAATATATTAATAGCATTCCATGTAATAATTACTCAATATAATTTAATGGTATTATTTCTTAATATTAGTTACGCACTGATGTCCCATTAATAAAGAAGTTAAAACTGATTTAGAGAAGGAATACAGTAAAGCATCAAAAGATATGGAATCATTTGAAACAGGATTTGTGTAAGTATAACTTTTTTTTTAAACCTGTTTTTTGAAACCTTTGTAATTTATAATTTTATCACAAAATACATGTACTTATTGTCTCTTTTTATATGAATAGGAAAAAATTTCAAAGTTTTAAAGATCATAAGTTGCATGTTTGTGATGAGAGTAGAGATGGTTTATATGACGCAATTGGTGCTGGAAAACTCCATGAAGCATTATTAGACAGGTATATTGAGATCATGTGATTGTCATATGACATGATCACATTTTATAGGAGAGTCAAAATGAAAGCCGATAGATATTGTAAATAAACTATTTCATTTGTCACGACATTTTTTCTTTCTTCAATTAATGTACCTTTTAAAAATATAATTTTTATATAATTTATTAACTCAAGTTTATTTATAATATATCATTGAATATATAATATATAGACTAGTTAATATTAAAGAGCTCTAAATTATTGTAACCTTTTAATATTAAGAACATCATGTTCTGTTGAATGAAACACCTTGTGTCTATATAGTGTCCCCTTAAATGACAAAGTATTATAGTACTACTGATATCCAGTTTAATAACTAACTACTTTACTACAGAGATAGTGGATAAAGCACTTTTGTGTTGATATATTAGATACAAGTAAATAGTGTTATATATTTATGTAGTTATCTGTAATATATAGACAAAGTTGATGAGTTTAATTACACACAATTAAAGAATTAACCCCAAAAATACCAGTGATTAAATACATGTTCACAATTACAATACACTCAAGTCAACACAATACATTATATAATTGCTACATTAATAGTTCTACTAAGAGGTGGACGATAATGACGTTTGTGTTTACGACGTGATTTCCGCTTTTCCTTTTGTATTTCCTCTTTCTCTTCTTCTTCATCATCATCTTCATCATAGTCATCTGGGACACCCAGTACAATATGTCGCCATTTTTGTCGTGGAGGTTTAAGGGGAGGAGTAGGTGAACTTGGAAGAGGATATTTTCGACAATTTGAGGGTATTCTGCTGCAACTGCTTCATAACATACTGAAAGCTCTCCACCACGTACCTAAATGGATATATATATATATATATATAGAATCTAAGTCTGTTGAAGAGTGCTCGATATCGTTTAGACAGAGCGGGTTAGAACAGAATTAAAGGACAAAAGAACAGAGGTCTCGCTATGTTGCTGTTACTCTCCGATTTTTCATGTGTTATGCAATCATCAGACTTGGAGTAATAGCAACATAGCGAGAGCTCTGTTTCTTTTGTCCTTTAATTCTGTTCTATATATATGTATATATATCTTAATAAATACCTGTGCTAAAGTCTGAAGTGACAATATGGTGGACAACCAGTCACAGTCCAGTAACTTTAAATCGCATCCCAAACCAGCAAGAGCTAACATCGAAGGCTAGAGTGTGTGTGTGAGAGAGTGAGAGAGACATCTCCATTAACTTACCCTATATTTCATTAACTTGTGATTACACACAATATGTTGAGCACATTGATAAAGATGAATGAGATGTGTATTAAACATGAGATAAGAAGGGGTAGTTGAAATAAGTGACTTTTAATAGCCAATGAATGAAACTATAAAAAATAAAGAATATCTATTAGTACAATATAATATAGTATATATATAAATACATCTATTATTAATACAATATGATATAGTATATTATTATATATTATATTATGTGTGTGGGGCGGTACTTACTGTTTTAATAAAATCTTGTATTGTTGGGCGTGTCAATTGATATTCCAGTTTTTTGCATTATTATAAGTTCCATTTTTTTGTATGTCCTTTTTAGTACATTCACATCCATACTTATCAACTAGTGTATCCAGTAATGTTATAACAGACTAAATGGATGGATAGATTATTGAATGGATGGATAGATTATTGAATGGATAGATAGATTATTGAATGGATGGATGGATGGTGAGTTCAATGGACAGATGGATCCATACCTCAGTACTCTCTTCAGTTTTGCTGCAATAAAGAAACTAGCGGCAGAAACACAATGAACATAACGATGTCTGACCTAAAATGGACAAACACAATTAAACAATGGATACATAGTAATATAATACATTATTAAATTAAATAGAAAGGAACATAACACCATCTTTATAATACCATACCATATATGGTAATGTCATCATAAACAAACCAGAGATGTCTCAATTTTTTATGTCAGCAGTGAGAACAATAATAGACATTCAAAACTACTTATATCACTTGTACTATAGACAGTATCTCTATGAACTGACATTGTGAGAACCAACCCTAGTTTCATAGTCACAGAGAAAAGGAATATATTATCTGTTAGTTGAGCGATAAACAAATCTAAATAAATGTGTTAATGACTTGAAGTTATTGAAACACAATTAAAAATATTATATACAGTAAGTTACAGATCATGTTATTAGTTTTAAAGTGTTAACTAGTTATCTCAAACACTTCTTATAATATGATTACATCAATGATGAAACAAGTTATATAAATGACTTCATTTAAAATCAAACTAACAGCTTTCCACAACCAGTCTTCATGTGACCAAATATAGATAAAAGTAATGTAATATTATAATAGATTATTACATTTAGAGAATGATGTATGTGTTGTTACTTTCCTTTAAATATATTCAAGCTTTTTATGTATTCAGGTGTGACTTATAAGCACAGTATTAGCATACCATTCATTCTTTAACTATTCTTAGAGATTATTTTAAAAAGACAGTTTATTAGAAATAATAACTGATAATCAATAACATCTAGTGAAATGTTTGATGTTCAGTGAAATTGATATTATAGTTTGGAGTGTTCTACTCTCATAGGAGTATCAATAACATAATATTACTAGTATGTTAATAGTAGGGACAGTATTGCTTGTATTTAAACACAAATCTATAACAATGTTTCTCTCATTGGATACTGAATTAAAACAGTCCTTGTATTTAGTATAATATATATGATTTATCTCAAGTGTATATGATACGATAAAAGATGGAACAGTTCATAAAATGTATACGCAGTTTTACATATCACAGTGTAATACTATACACAGTAGATGTAACATTATATACTACTAAAATATATATTTTAAGAATTATTTTCTCTTACTTTGACTGTAGATAGAAATGTGTCCATAATGATGAACTACGATAGAATACATCATTATTAAACTGAAGGTCTTGAGTTAACATTTGTAACCAACAGACCATACGATCTCTCTCACCAGCTGTAGCAAATTCTGGAGCCTTCTTGCCCCTAGTCATTATACCATAATAATATCACTTTAAGTTAATGAAAGTTTAAAACTTTCTTCCACTTTCTCTATACATTTTCATTCTTCTATTTATCTATCTAACCATACTATTTATTTATCAATACATTCCTCTATTACTGCAATCATTCATTACATAGTTTCATACTACTTACCTCTGCATGCATAATAACTTGGCAATTGCTCTTGGGCTTCTTCTTCAAGTGACATTTGTAAGTGAGCCAATTCTTCGCCATACGAAAGTGAAGGCATTTTCTTCACTCTATCAGGAGGATAAAATGATGTCGGTTTTGTTTTTAGCCATTACTGATCCACTGTTATAAACACTGATCCTAAATACTTTGACACTTCAATAGAAATCTCTCTAGTGGATATAGGAGGCTCTCAAGGTCTCGTTTATATAATGCTTTTGTATTCGTAATATTTTGGTAGAGAAATCGTCTTGAAAGTAAAGAAAACGACAAAAATACAGAGAAATGACAATCTTCCTTTGCAGCTACTCACTGACGAGTATTAATTCTGCAAATATTTTTAATGCAACAAAACGTGGTGGGGTACCACCTGTATTATTGTTGAGAGGCGTTAACCTTTTCTTTGATGACCAAAAACAAACTATTCCCGCCACTTACCACGTCTTCAGTAAGATCTCCATCAGAACAAATGGATCAGTATATTAGAGTACGTAAAATAGGGGAGGGGTCTTTTGTCTGGCCCTACTTGTTAAAGGTCGAAAAGATGGGAAGCATTATGTCATTAAGGAAATTAATTTTGCTAAAATGAATCGAAGGAACGTGATGAGGCCAGGAAGGAAGTGAGAGTATTGTCACAAATGAAACATCCTAATATCGTTGCTTATCAAGACTCATTTGAAGGTAGGGGGTGTGTCCATTTCTATATGATGTACACACTGTTATAATATAACATCTCCATTTTAAGTGTCATTTGTCCATTATTTTAGAAAAAAGGTTCTTTACACATTGTAATGGACTATTGTGACGGAGGTAAGCCCCCCTTTTTAATTAACTAATTATAATATTGTGTTTCATTATTAAGGTGACCTCTATAAACATATTAATAATCAACGGTCAACTATTTCCTGAAGATAAAATCTTAAAACTGGTTTTTGTCCAGTTATGTCTGGCATTAAAACATGTCCACGACCGGAAAATTCTTCATAGAGACATCAAATCACAAAATGTCTTCCTCACAAAAAGGGTGTGGTCAAACTTGGAGACTTTGGTATCGCTAGAGTATTAAACAGTACTGTAAATTAGCTCGTACATGTATTGGTACTCCATATTATCTATCTCCTGAAATATGTGAGAATAACCCCTATAATAATAAAAGGTAATTAATTAATTAATAATGAAGACCTACCCTCTTTGACCACACCCATTTAATTACAGTGATATATGGGCACTTGGCTGTGTATTATATGAACTGACAACTCTTAAACATGCAGTAAGTAGATTAGAATACATGACCAAATACATGTACTTGTAAATTACATTCAATTACATGTACTATTACATGTACTATTATACATGTACTATTATTACATGTACTATTATTACATTACATTACATGTACTATTACATGTACTATTATTACATGTACTATTATTACATGTACTATTACATGTACCTATTACATGTACTATTATTACATGTATATTATTACAATACTATTACATATATTATTACATGTATTATTATTATATTTTATTGTATAGTTTGAAGCTGGAAATTTACGTAATCTTATAATGAAGATAGTTAGTAAATATGAAGAAGTAATTAACAGTCAACAAATGGTCTTTTTTTATTCTAGAGGTTCCTATCCTCCTCTTCCTTCATGTTACAGTCGAGAACTTCGTCAGTTAGTTGATTCTTGTTTTAAAGAACCGCCCCACTGATCGTCCCTCAATTAACTCATATTACGACTTCCATTTATTCAACAAAGAATAGAAAAATTATTATCTGAAACTGTAAATCTTGTTTTATGCATCCATTTTTATATTATTTATCCATTAGGTTTGAGTTGCAGCTGAAGAGTTTAGTCATACTGTGCTTCATAAAAAGAAGGTGGAGCCTGTATCAAGACCAAACTCCCACAGAGCCACCCCGCTCAAACTAGGTAGAGCAATATTTAATGATTTTATCTTCTCTCTCTCTCTCTCTAGCTATTCAAGGTCATCATTATGATCCTGTAGGAGTATATGGTGAGAGGGGGTTTCTGAACGATAAGAGAAGAGTGTTTAAAACCCAAAGCTAAACTAATGGTCCCTCCAACAATCCTGCAGGACCAAGGAGGCCAGTGAGTACATATTGTTTGCTATGGTTACTGTCTTGTGTATATCTATTACATTCTGTTGGTTTGGCTGAGAAGAAGAAGGAGTTAGAAGAGAAAGCTAGAGTACAACGTGAGGAGATATTAAAAGAAAAAAGTTGAAGCTCAAATGAAACTAGACCAGCAAATGAAGAAACAAGAAGTAATATATCCATCTTTTTGTCTGTCTGTCTGTCTGTTGTCTGTTTGTTTATGTTTGTCTGTCTGTTTGTCTGTCTGTCTGTTTGTCTATCTTTTTATCTGTTTTTGTCTGTCTGTCTGTCTGTCTGGCCTGTTTTTGTATCTGTTTGTTTGTCTGTCTGTTGTCTATCTGTTGTCTGTCTGTTGTCTATCTGTTGTCTGTCTGTTGTCTCTCTGTTTTGTCTGTCTGTCTGTTTGTCTATCTTTTTATCTGTTTTGTCTGTCTGTTGTCTGTCTGCCTGTTTGTGTATCTGTCTGTTTGTTTGTCTGTCTGTTGTCTATCTGTTGTCTGTCTGTTGTCTATCTGTTGTCTGTCTGTTGTCTGTCGTTTTGTCTGTCTGTTTGTCTGTTGTCTATCTGTTGGTCTGTCTGTTTGGCCATTTATTCATTTATCTTTAGATGATCAGACAAATACAACAGGCTAAACAAAGAGCTTCCATTAATTGGCAGAATACATTAGCAGACCCAAGAGAAGGAGGAACCACTAATAAAAGGAGGAAAGGTATAGAAATATAATAATTATTTAATGAATATAACAAATAAGATTTATAGAATGAACTTCAACCTCATCAAAGAAGTTGTCTCCAATTTTCATCAATTAAGAATGGAAGCAGCTGCCAATAAGGTAAAAGCCGAAGGTCATATCATGGGTGTGGCTAAACCTAAAGAGGGTGTGGTTGTTCGTAACATAATAAGGGCAGCCATCCAATAAAGCTGAACAAGTAAGTAACCACTGATATTTAATAGCCTTAATTAATAACTTCAATTAATATTAATATTAATAGAGTATTTAGCTCGTCTTGAAGCTATACGTAGACAAAACTTTCAAGAACGTAAACGAATACAGCAACGAGTCTCCATTTTTCACCATGGTAACCAAGCTCCACCCACTCCAGTACCAGTTTTTAATCCCGAAGCAAGAAGAAAAAAGATAGCTGCATTAAAAGTAAGCTTTATACATAATATAATATATATAATATATATATATATATATTATATTGCATATGTATATAGGCACAAGCTGAACTAGAGGCAGTCAAAACTTCGTGAACAGGTTGAGCTGAAGCAACGAGAGAGAGTTTCTCAAGTGACTCATGTCTCACCACCCCTCGTAAACAGTGGGCGGTATCTGACGCACCCATATCGTTAGTAAACAGGAAGCGACAAGTAAATTAAGGAAGGTAAACAGTATATAATAACTATTAATAACTATTAATAACTATTAAATAATATTAGAAACTCAATCTGTGGTTGTGTTTGAGCATCCTCCTGAGTTACCTGTGCTGTATGGGATGAAGGGAACGCACCACGTCCCAATGTGGTACCTACTGATATCATTACTACTCCTGAGTCAACACAAAAAGGAGAGACTGTAGTTATATTTGGAAAAGTTGACTACCCACACACTGAATTAGAAAATAAAGGAGGAGGGGAAACTTTTGTTGTCAGCCAAGATAATAATCAAGTGGGTGTGTTCAGCAAGCCTGTGGAGATAGAACCAAAATCTGAGGCACCAGCTAAAAGTGAGTCACCATCAAGTAACGAGGGGGTGGAGCCAGAACAGAAAGAGACATCGGAAATTAAGCCTTGTCCCATTGATGGTAATGTTCCTGTAATTAAAGAAGCATGGATTGAAGGAAAGGAGGCACCGCCTACACAAGATAACAATAAAGATATGCCTACTACCAACATTGTAAAGGAAGATCTAGTTAATGCTGGTAATGAAGTGGTGTGTCTACTTCTGTTGAGGAACCTTCCTTGTCCATTGAGGATTTGGAGGAGAATAAAGGAGATAATAATGACAACATTTTACTGGAAGAACCTGAGATACCACTAGTATGTATGAATGGAACAATATAAATTAATATCATCTCTCTATCCTAGAAACATAGTAGCCCCTAATACCAGCTGCTAATGAAGATGATGTATTGCTGGAATATGAAGCTGAACTGGAAGAGAGAGAGAAAGAAGATATAGTAACAATAACACTAAATGATACCACCTCTTGTGGTCACAATACAACTAATACTTCATTGACTAATTCTATTAAATTTGGAGTATTTGATACAAGTGTTAAGGTAGATGTATATATGTACATGTATTTACATAATATGTCTGTCTGTAGATCCTTCGGACATGCTCATTGCCTGATCTAAGAGTCCTTTTTGCAAAGTATGTTTGTAATATAATGTTTAATGACGAGGGTCTTCCCCTTGTTCTTTCTCAAATTATAGTGACCAAGATGAATCAGCAGATAAGGAGATGGAGTCGACTCCACCCACTGAGATTTTCTTTGGAAAAGGATGGACAAGATGACACTAATGATAATGTGGGTGTGGTCAGTGACGAAGACAAAGATGAAAATGAAGATAATGAAGGATGAGGATCTTGAAAAAATGATCCAAACATTACAAAAAGTTTACAAAGAAGTATCTTCTCCTCCTCCTACTAAAAATCCAATCTAATGACATCGTTCATTCTGATGAGGGAGACAAAGATAGGAATTCCACTTCATTAATTCAAGAGGATTGGCAAGACTCAGATAATGATAGTCCTGTTAATACTTATCAGTTATCGGATGATTTTAAAGTATTTGGTAAATTAGAAACAATGAGAGAAACACTTGAGGAGGCAATTGGGTTGGAAAGTTTGACACAAGCATATACTCTAATACAAGTATGGATAGATGAATAGATAAACTGATGGATGGATGGATTAATGAATGGATGGATGATATACCTTGTTTTCTGATCATAGAAATTTCAATGTGATGATGATGAAGTTAGTGAAGATGACTTTCCATTAGTTGAGCTGACCTCATTAATAGGGGAGGAGCATTCACAACATTTTCCCGCCCTTATTCATTTAGTCATTGCTGACTCTGTTTATACAGAATTTAATACACAAAGAGATGAGTCCAATGAAGGTACATTTACATGTTGTATATAATTAAATGATTTTGTAAGTAGGTGGGAATGTACAACTGTTACCAACGGCAACCTCACTGGAAGTAGAACCTTAACTTATTTTGACTTGTTACGGCAACCCAATTGCTTAAATACTTGTACATGTGTTTCTAACCTATTACCCTCTTATTGTAGTACATGATGTTGTAATATCATAGTGTTAAGAAATAAAATTTTCATACAATTTTTTTTAACTTGACTGGCAAAAAAATGAACAAAAAATACATGTAAATGTACATCATGTTTTGAACACCAAATACATGTAAATGTATTTATTTTATAAATAAAAAGTAACATGAAAAAAAAGTTATTAATTTCACATTAAAGTATGGTGTTTCTTTACAGGCTACCTAGTTGACACTTAAAATATAAATAATGTAAATATTAATTGCTCCTAAAAATAAAATACAATCTATATTAGTGGTTAGGTATTATGACTTCAATCATCATGATACTGATGTATCTTAAATATCATGTCTTTAATTTTTTATGAGATTCTCAATATCAGGATTTTATGTATGTAAATCAATTAAACCAAATTATTATATAAAAAAATTATTTATTTAAATTTATTAAAAAAAAAACCCTTGTGTGTTGCCCAAACGATTCCTACTCGCTCACCCACTCAGGCTTCCACTTAGGCTCCAGGATTCCCTGCTATTGCTAGCTGGGACCGCCACCTGGCTTGGTAACCCTCGTCTTCGCGAGGTAATCCTGGCTGGAGCGTCGCCCTAACTTAAAACCAGCCGTACGGGATTCCAGCTCTTAGGGAATTTCGCATTCAGGAACCGGGAACCACAAATACACCAGCCTCATCTCGTTTAAAGGGAGACTACCAGCCCTATCCTAGTCGGCCTTTCGGATACTCCGTAGAGTATGCTGGTAACCATCTCAGAGGTCTGATGTATTGCAGAACGCTGGCCCACAACACACTGGCACTCAGGACTGTTCAAGTTTCTTTTTATATGTACGTACGATTTTGTCTTCATTCTCTTGTGGGGCGCGTCGATCAGTACTATGAATCTCATTAATGGCAACTATGAACTGATTACTAACATCGATGACTTAAAATAATCAAAACTAAAACTATACTTTTAAGGGCCAAGAATAAAACTAGTCCTACTTAAACAAACTAGGAAAATACTACTAATTATAATAAATTTTAATCATATTTCAATTTTATAGCCGGGCTTAAGAAATAAAAATCATTACCTAAGCACTCTTCTTCATTCTTTTGTTCCTTCTATCTAAATTATAACAGCTCCTTTAGTTCCTCAAGTGTTCCAGCTTTGGATAACTTTCAATGGCTGTTGATTTACCTTGTCATAGCTACAATTAGCTAATTATATAGGGTCAATTTTAGACTGTTTATATAACAGTTTAATACATCATATAATTGAATAGATTAGATTTAAAAAGAACATTATGAAACAATTACTCTAATAATTTATTCACTGCTAAAAATATTTTATTCATATATGTGGGTGTATGATGGGCTGGGCTATGTCTTCAATAATGCTGTCCTGATTATGAATGTGAGGCTTTTGAATTACAAAATGGCTGATCTGATCTGGTTCACTAGTAGCAAATCAAGTCATAACACCTTTTGCAAACCGTCTTCTCTCTGAAGGATTGATAAATAGAAAGTTCTCATTAATATTCAACTCCATCCACTGAAATTTCTTGATGAACAAGATGACACTAATGATAATGTGGTCAGTGACGTCCTTATTCATTTATTGTTGAATCTGTTTACACAGTATATAATTGCTGAATCTGTTTACACAGAATTCAATACACAAAGAGACCAGTACAATGAAGGTACATTTAAATGTTGTATATAATTAAATGATTTCGTGTGAGTAGGTGGGAATCTACAACTGTTACCGACAACAACCTCACTGGTGGTAGAACCTTAATTTATTTTGACTTGTTACGCCAACCCATTACTTAAATAAATGTACATATATAAACATGTACATGTATATATACAAACATGTACGTGTTTATATCCTATTAAAGGCTATTATCTCTTATTGTATACATGATCTTGTAATATCATAGTGTTAAGAAATGAAATATAATTTTTCGTAAAATCTTTTTTTTAACTTGACCAGCAAAAAATGAACAAGAAATACATGTAAATATACATCATCTTTTTATATCATTTCATAACATAAAGTAACATATAAAAATTGACATATACAAGTATATAGTCAAACATGTGGTTATGATAACAACTAATAATGTAATTACAGTCACTAGTTATGGGGTGGATAGACCAAAGGTGGAGGAGGAGGTAGGAAACTTCTCTTAGAAGGGAAACCAGCACACAAAGTGGGAAGATTAAGCCATGGATTAACAAGTGGGAGAGAGATGTAATGAACAAGACCATTACTAGCAGGAATGTCCAAATGTGTGATAACAGCACCTGTTTTTCCTATAGCAATCCCTCCGTCATCAAGGACAGAAACAGAGACTTTCTTACAAATAGTATAGTACTTTTTCTTGTAATAATAATAACGATAATAGTGATGTTTTTTACACGATTTTGTTGTCAGTTCTTTCCTTAGTTCAACTAATATCGTACTATATTCAGCACCACATACTAAATGGTAAAGTAGAAATTTCTTCAAAGCATCAGGTTTAGCTTTGAGACAGGCCACAATATCCAGACCAAGGTCAGAGATAGCTGTTTCAATGGCTTGATCTGTTGGTGCAAAGAGGGTTATCAAAGGGAGTGGCTTATCAAGATCATCTAGGAGGTTAGCACACTTTAACAATGTCTCCAAAGTAGTCAGATTAGCAGACTCTCTAACAATATCACCAACAGTCTTGTTTGAGCTATCAATGACACCTTTGATGATGTGTACGATACCATTAACTGCTACACAAGCATCACGACCAATTAATTCATTACCATTAATAAAGATACGCTATATAATGAGACAGACAGAAAGGCACACATATAATAATTGTAATTATACTAACATTATACAAGAAATATATTTATCATTGTATAATTACTCTTTTTACAAGTTGACCTCTAATACTACTATATGTTATTATATTGTTACTATTGGCAAACTCACCTCATAGTAATAATACCTCCACTTATTCCATTTTTTAAGTTCAACTTCAGTTACATGTATAAATCGTCCTGGACTCAAACTAGCTATTTTTTTGACCATTTGTCAATTTTATTGCAGGAACCAATTTTCCTACTACATGAGATCTCAGGATCGTCTCCAGATCTGTTGGTAAGAGTGTGTCAATACCTGAAGACATCAATACTTCATCTGTAGGAGCAAAAATAGTAAAAGTTATTGCTATTAATTGTATCAAGTAATGTCTCCAAGTTGAGTCCAGAGAGAGCTTTGGCAAATTCTGTAAGCCCAAGCTCTTTTCAAACATTGAAGTGTTGTATTAATAATAGCTACAAGGAAGAGATACAAAAATTAAGTTAACATTGCCTTACAACCATGTCTCTCTTACCTCTAGGACATCCATTCTTTTTCAAATAGTATGCGCTTCTACTATAGAGATTATGATGATAGTCAGTGGGACTAGGTGCTGTAGTAAAACCAGGACAACATTTGTACTCATTACATGTGTAAGTCTTCTTGTAATCACATTTATCAGTACGAACACACCTATAGCTAGAATAATGTAGAAAACAAATTAAAAAATATGCTAAAAATAAGACTCTCATCTCCTTACCTGCAATGCCATTTATACCACCAGCCCTTTCTGCAGTATTTCTTGTAAACATAACTATAATAATATTTGGTATAAGTTCTTGTTGCCTTACAAACATTATATCTAAAAATGGAAAAAAGAAAATAAACATTATCACAACACTTAATACAAAGACACTACACACTACAAATCAGTCATAACACTTACCCAGTACAGTGAGTACATGGAGATATCTTCTCGTCGATCAACATTGTCTTTCCGCAGGGTCTCCGTATACCAGGATAACACTTTCCTCCAGTATGCTTACCATATGTAGCAAGTCCTGGTACAATGATACATCCGACCAGAACAAGAATCAGTAGTCTTTTCATTGTCGCGACTATACTTGTTGTAGTCTTGCAGTAATCTGCAGAAAATGACTTGACAAGGTGTTTTAAAGGAATGATAGGTGGCAGTTACTATGGTATGTAATTGGTTTATAAAAGAATTATTGTTATATCCACCCACTTAAGGAGTAGGTGCAACAATCCAAGTATGGGAATAAAGCAATACAGAGCAGTGACTCCCACTACTTCTCCTTGAGGAACAGTAAAAACAGTAAACTGAGTAAAGACAGAGTGACTGCAACCCACATTTGCAGGACAAACTTTTATATAATCTTCAGAGGATTATACTCATTAGGAATCACCTTTGAACTAATGCTTCATTAGCACGGGTTGCAAGTAGTTTGAGCCAACACCTAACATTATTGGCAATACTTTAGTACACAAACAATAAAGTCAATATACACTGAAAGCACTCAGCCCCATATTGTATTGGGTGTTGTTAATAGTTGTGGTTAGTGTATGTCATTAAATGTTTCCTTTGTAGACTGGGGTGTGTGACATCTTAATGTCATCTGTCCCACCTAACTCCATTAAACCACCATCATGTCATTACATGTACATATATGTACATGTAATGTTTAAGTAGATAAATAGATTTAAAAGTGAGTAGTTTCATGTAGCATTTTCTCATTTAAGTGTCTAAATAGTTCTGTTTAAATCAAAAAAGGAATAACTTTATTTCTAAATCGGGCAACATTATCATTACTAGCACATGTATTTACAACTAAAAAAAATTGTCGGCAAAATTTATAATTGAATCATTCAAATGAGGGGTAGACAAAACTGTAAGTGTTAATTAATAGTGTCACAATTATTGGCAGTAAAACAAGCACATAGTGTGGTTAGATTCAGTCGTGGATTGACAAGAGGGAGTGAGATATGATGTATAACACCATTACTAGCTGGGATGTCCCCTGTTCTATAACAGCTCCAGTAGTACCCACACCAATAGCATCATCACCAACAGTGATAAGGATCTTGTTACATTTCTTGTACCTATATCCACTGTGCCAATATCTGTGCCAATATCTGTGTCGATATTTGTACCAATAACAAGCCAGACTTGTTACTTTATTTCGTTGGACAAGGGGTCTGCTATACTCAGCTCCACGAACAATGTGGTATTTTAGGAACTTCTTGAGATGTGATTTGTTCCCATCAGCTAAAAGACATCGAGTGATATTAAGACCTAGATCACAGCTACCTTTTTGAAATGCTGCATCTGTTGGAGCAAATAGTGTTTTAAGAGAACGCCACTTAAGGGAATTAAGGAGATTAGCTTTCACTAAAAGAGATTCTAATGTAGTGAGTTTTGATGAGTTTTGAACAATAGTGGCAATTGTCTTGTTAGAACTGTCAACAATTCCTTCAATGACATGTACAATGCCATTTTTAGCAATACAAGCATCTTTTATAGTTAGCTCATTACCATTGATAAAGATAGTTTCCTATCAAAATAATACTACAGTATAACAATACATTATATCTATTGTACCTTGTCAGTGTTGTTATCATTTCTCTTATAGATTTCTGTGACATGTATAAATCGTCCAGGAGACAATGACCTCTTTTTCTGTCTATTATAAAACTGTACTGAAAAGATCTTTCTTTTAACAACATGAGATCCAAGGACAATCGTAAGATCAGTAGATGAGAGACTTCTCAAATTAGAGTTAGTAATGAGTTCATTTGGAGGAGCAAAGATCGTGAATTTTGTGCCATTATCTGTTCCAAGTTGATCCTCAAGATCTAGTCCACTAAAGAGATTAGCAAATTCTGTAAGACCAAGTTCCTCTAAACAGTCCAAAGTGGAATTTTGAAGAGCTTCAATAAGAGAAAAATACAGTAAACAATAAAAGCATACACTATATACTTACCTCGAGGGCATCCGTACTTCTTTATGTATTGTGGACTACATTTATGATAAAAATAATGGTAATTGCTACTTGGTACAGAAGTAAATCCTTCACAACAGTGGTATTCAGTGACTGTGATATTCTTCTCAACATTACAGCTATCAGTACGAGTACATCGAAATCTGAAAAGGGAGGACAGAATAATGGTATGTTCTAATAATCTCTACTCACCCACGACAAATGCGTCGACTATACCAAAACCTGTAGTAACACTTCTTTTCATAGACATAATTATAAAAATGTTTCCTGTAAGTTGTGATTGTCTTACAAACATTAGAACTATGGAATTTAATATAACAAGAATTATCAATAAGTATTAATACCTACCCATTACAATTAGTACATGGATGTACTTCCTCTGATAGGAGGGTTTTCTCTCCACATGGTTCTTGCCAGTAAGGAATACAAGGATCTCCAGCCTGTTTAGCTGCACATGTAACAATAAAACAGCCAAGAACTATAGAAGAAAGAAGTTTCATGATGATAATCAATAGTTTGATGATGGTAGAGGGTCTACTGATGCCAGTTATTGAGTGATTTGTTTCTTTTAAAAGATAGCTGTATTAATACTAATAAGGTTAACACAGGGTGAGTTGTGGTTGGAAAAATGGCAACCACTACACCTACTCACATTTCCAATGAGTAACCATGTGGGTAGTTATTTTTTACCTACCCATAATTGGTATATAATCTAATGTATATAATTAATATATCTAAATTTGACAACACCCAATGTTTTATATTGTAAATAAAAAATTATTAGTTGTCAGCAAATATTTGAAGAAAGGGTAGACAAAACTATAACTTTTAATAAATATAATCACAATTACTGGGAATAAAAAACCAGCACATAGAATAGTCAGATCCAATTGTGTATTGACAAGAGGAAGGGAGATATGGTGTATGACACCATTACTAGCTGGAATGTCCCCCTCTTCTATAACAGCTGAGGTACCGACTCTAATTTGATTCTGATCAGTGGTGATTGGGATCTTAATGCACTCAGTAGAATACATGTTCCTGGAAAACGGAGATTTCACCTGATAACAAGCCTGACTTATGACATCATCTTGTAGGGCGAGAGGCTCACTATATCAACTCCATTAATGATATGATATAAAAGAAAATCTTTAAGACTTGATTTATTGTCATTGGATAAAAGACACTTTACAATATCAAGACCCAGGTTACAGCTACCTACTTGAAATGCAGTGTCTGTTGGAGCAAAAAGTGTTACCAAAGAATTTGGTATATTCAAATGTTTGAGCAGGTCGGCTTTTGTTAAAAGTGATTCTAATGTAGTAAGTGCTGGAGAGTCTTGGACAATGTCAGTAATCGTCTCATTAGAACTGTCAATGACTCCTTCAATGACATGTACAACTCCATTTTATAGCAATACAAGCATCTTGGATAGTTAGTTTGTTGCCATTGATAAAGATAGTTGTCTCCTATTACAAGAAAACTATACTAATATATAGTAAATGCATAGTATGGTACCTTGTCATCATTATTAGTAACCCTCTTATTAACATAAATATAATGATTAGCGGACAATGTCTCCTTTTTTAGTCCATTAAACAATTGCACAGAATAAATCTCTTCCTTAACAATGTGAGATCCAAGAATAATCTCAAGATCAGTAGGCGAGAGATATTCCAAATTAGAGCTCACCAATTGTTCATTTGGAGGAGCAAAGACAGTGAATTTTGTGTCATCATTTGTTGATCCAGATTGATATTCAAGATCTAGTCCTCTAAAGAGACTAGCAAATTCTGTAAGACCAAGTTCCTCTAAACAATCCAAAATGGAATTTTGAATAACTAAATATGTAATGAAAGGATATGACAAAGCATCTGACACAACCCAATGACTCACCTTTAGGACAACCATTGTCCTTCAGGTATTTATTGGTATCTCTATGGTAGTAGTCTTGATTACCAGGTACAGCTGCAAATCCTTCACAACACTTATATTTAGTGACAGTAACATTCTTCTCAATATAACATTTATCAGTACGAGTACATTTAAGACTAATAAGGACAAAAGGAAAGAAGTAATATTAAATGTCTAACTTACTTGCAAAAACCTCGACCATAACACTTTTTTTCATAGACATAACTATAGAAATGTTTCTTGTAAGTACTCAATATCTTGCAAACATTAGGACTAAATAGAACATAACATATATTAGTATAAGTTATAATAATAATAATATATATTATATTATTATGGTAATAGTATTACCCTTTACATTCAGCACATTGATGTACTTCCTCGTGCAAAGGATCTTCTCTCCACAAGCTTGAGACCAACTTGGAGTGCAAGGATCTCCATCCTTTATAGCTACAATTGTTACAACAACATAGCAGAAAGAAATAAGACTGACGAGTTCTTTCATAATCGGCTAAGTCAAGTGAAGTTGTCTGATGTTATCTTTTGTAGAGAGATATTAATTACCATATTATTGTTTAAAGGATTGAATAGCAGTTTATTCTACATGAACTCCCTACACAGCACAAGACAATAGATTGAAATGTGTTGTTTATACAATGGAGACTTAGTCATATGTAGATTGTTGATATTATATCTTGTCATACACAATTGTTTGTAAGGTGTGGTACAGAGTGGTATGGACAGTGCTGTACTTTCTTATATAAAAGGTTATAGTACAGTAGTACTATAAGAGCTTTTTTAATGTAATGTAACTAAAGTTTTTGTATTGCATCAGCTCAAGCTAATGACAACTGTTAAATACTGACAAACAATATGATAATATTCATGACTTAGTAATTTATTTACTTAATAATATTCATAGATTGTTATGGTTTACCAAAATTTAAAAGTCTCTGATGTGAATATAATAAGTACATGAAACCTCACTTGTGTTGTGGACCCTTCCATCATGATCTCTTGAATGGTAGTCAGTATATTCCTAGGGACATTTACAGTCTGATTAGTTTTAATATTGCTCGCCCACTTGGCAAGGACCCATTTGAAATTTGAAAAGCATTTTGGCAGCTCTCTGGCCTTCTGAACTAGCCATTCATTATAGAAATTTAACAGTATTCTCACACATCACTGTACTTCCAAAGAGTTGTCTCTACAAGGTACACCACAAATGACTACAATATTATATCATGTGACCTGATAGTCAACATAACTGAATGTTTTGATCCACTATATGAATAGTTATATAAAGGAAATTGTAAATCAATAAAACAAACAATTAATTTTAAGATTCATTAATACCTGTATAATAATGTATTGTTAACAAATTAAAGATATCAGTAGAAAGATAAACAACAAACTCATTATATATTAATAAAGATCAATAGTGTTACATTGATGGTATAATCAGCACACAGTGTGGTGAGATTCAACTTGGATGGACCAGTGGAAGAGAGATTAGATGTACGACACCATTACAAGCTGGGATATCAAGTTGTTTTATAATAGAGCCTGTTTTACCAACTGCAATACCATTGTCAGTTTCTCTGTGATTTCAATCTTCTCACACTCACAGTAATATAAATATACCAAGATCTGTAACGAGAACAAGCACACTTGTTACTTGACCTCGTTGATGAGACATTTGCTATACTCAGCTCCACAGACGATGTGATAATTGAGGAACTTCTTGAGACTTGATTTGTTCTCATCAGCTAAGAGACATTGAGTGTGATATTAAGACCCAGATCACAGCTAGCTCTTTGAAATACTGCATCTGTTGGAGCAAATAGTGTTAAAAGAGGATGTGATTTATTGAGATATTAAGGAGATTAGCTTTCACTAAAAAGATTCTAATGTAGTGAGTTCTGGCATCTCTTGAACAATGTGGCAATTGTCTTGTTATATTTACTATTCGATAATTCCTTCAATGACATGTACAATGCCATTTTTTAGCGATACAAGCATCTTTTATAACTATTCATTACCATTAATACAGATAGTCTCCTAATAAAGAAATAAATAATATAAATAATGATTAGTTAAGAAACAAGAAATGTACCTCATCACTGCTAATATTATGATTCCATTTATAGATTTCTGTGACATGTATATAACATCGTCCAGGAGACAGTGACTTTCTTTTTCTGTCCATCAAAAAACTCAACAGATAAAATGTCTCTTTTAACAACATGAGATCCAAGGACAATCTTAAGATCAGAAGATTAGAGACTTCTCAAATTAGTAAATTAGTAATGAGTTCATTTGGAGGAGCAAAGATTGTGAATTTTGTTCATTATCTGTTTCCAAGCCTGTCCTCAAGATCTAGTCCTCTAAAGAGACTAGCAATTCTGTAAGACCAAGTTCCTCTAAACAGTCCAAGGTGGAATTTTGAAGAGCTTCAGTAATAGAGAAATACAGTAATCAATAGTACATTGGTATATATAGTATAACTCACTTCGAGGACAACCATGTTTCTTTAAGTATCTTGGACTGTCTTTATGAAAGTAGTGATGATAGTCATTACCAGAAGGTGAGGTAGTAAATCCTTCACAGCAATGGTACTCAGTATGAGTATAGTTCTTCTCAACATTACAGCTATCAGTACGAGTACATTCATAACTATCAAGAAGAGAGTATCATAAAGTAATAGAGTTAACATATAATGTTATTGACTTACTGGCAATATTGACCAACCAGTAACTATAGTAACAATGCTTTTCATAAACATAACTGTAGAAATGTTTTCTGTAAGTTCTCAATGTCTTGCAAACATTAGGACTAGAGAATATAATAACAATAAATATTAGATTATATTATTGCTTACCCTTCACAGTCAGTACATGGATGTACTTCCTCTGATAGGATGCTTTCTCTCCACAAGTTCATGCCAGTAAGGAGTACAGGGATCTCCAGCCTTGATATCACCATTTCCAATATGTATAGGCTACAGACGTAGCTACAAGACATCCAAGAATGACAATTCCGAGTGATAGTTTCATGATGACAGTGGTACAGTGCTATGAAGATTATCCAATTGAGTTTCTAGTTTCTCTCTTTTCTCCACCAAATGACAGACTGAAGTATCAACAACAGACTCTCCTTTTTATAGCAAACTATCTCACAACTTGTTGTTAGTTAGAAGATTGTCTTATTCCCCAGCCAGTTAGAAGATTACCTGATTGATGTGGACACTACATTCTAGAGCTTCTGTGTTCTAAAATGATTAGGTTATTTAGATCTTAAGAATATGGACTGTTTGAAGGGCTATTTTAAACATGTGATATAGGTGAGAACAATGGTTGCTATAGAGTATCGTTGACTTTTGAAAAGTCTATTATATGATTTCTCTAAAATAGTTTTAAATATTTTTGGAAATCAATGATACTTTTAAATAATAAAAACACCAAATAAAAGTATTTTATGACATCAGTTCAAACTAATGACAACTGTAAATCACAACAAACCATGGAAGTATAATATAATACTAATAATATTCATGACTATTTATTTAATAATTCATAGTTTATTAAGGGTTACCAAACTTGTTCCATTAGTAATTTGTAAAAGAATATAAAGGCAATGAACACCTCATTTGTGTTGTAGACCAGTTTTTTTTCTGCTTCCATCATAATATCTAAGGTGGTAGTCAGTATATCCCTAGGATGGTCTGTAGTACAATCTGACTAATTTTAATATTTGCCTGCCCACTTGGCAATGACCAATTTTGAAATGTGGATCATCAGTTGAGTAATGGAGTAACCTAACCTCTGAAATATCCACATATAACTGTACTTCCAAAGAGTTGTCTCTACAAGGTTCAACGCATATTACTACAATATTTAAATCACTTGACCTGATAATCACCATAATTGAATGTTTATTTCATTATAATAACTAGTTAGTTATAAAGGGAATTAGAAATCAACAAAATAAACACTTAATTTAAGATTCATTAATACTCCTATCAATAATGGTGTCAACAAAATTTAAAGATATTAGTTTAAAAAAAAAGATAAACATAAACTCATTATATATTAATTAAGATTAATATTGTTACAATTGATGGTATAATCATCACACACAGTGTGGTGAGATTCAACTTTGAATGGACCAGTGGAAGAGAGAAATATGATGTATGACACCATTACTAGCTGGGATGTCAAGTTGTTCTATAACAGAACCTGTTTTTTACCAACTGCAATCCCATCATCAGTTGTATCAATACAAATCTTCTCACACTCATAGTAATAGTAATAATACCAAGATTTGTAACGATAACAAGCCAGACTTGTTACTTGACCTCGTGGACAAGGGGTTTGCTATACTCAGCTCCACATACGATGTGATATTTGAGGAACTTCTTGAGACGTAATCTGTTCTCATCAGCTAAGAGACATTGAGTGATATTAAGACCCAGATCACAGCTACCTCTTATAAATGCTGCATCTGTTGGAGCAAATAGTTTAAAGAGAATGCTGCTTAAGGAATTAAGGAGATTAGCTTTCACTAAAAGAGATTCTAATGTAGTGAGATTCTGATGAGTCTTGAACGATCTCAGCAATTGTCTTGTTAGAACTATCAATAATTCCTTCAATGACATGTACAATACCATTTTTTAGCAATACAAGCATCTTTTATAACTAGTTCATTACCATTGATAAAGATAGTTTCCTATAAAAGAAACAAAGAAATAATAATGGTTAGTTAAGAGACAAGAAATGTACCTCATCACTGCTAGTATTATGATTCCATTTGTAGATTTCTGTGACATGTATAAATCGTCCAGGAGACAGTGAGCTCTTTTTCTGTCCATCAAAAAACTCAATAGATAAGATCTCTCTTTTAACAATATGAGATCCGAGGACAATTGCAAGATCAGAAGATGAGAGACTCCCCAAAATTAGAGTTAGTAATGAGTTCATTTGGAGGAGCAAAGACTGTGAATTTCATGTCATCATCTGTTGATCCAAGTTGATCCCTAAGGTCTAGTCCACTAAAGAGATTAGCAAACTCTGTAAGACCAAGTTCCTCTAAACAGTCCAAGGTGGAATTTTCAAGAGCTTCAGTAAGAGAGAATACAGTAATCAAAGTACATTGGTATATAGTATAACTCACTTCGAGGACAGCCATGTTTCTTTAAGTATCTTGACTGTCTTTATGAAAGTAGTGATGATAGTCATTACCAAAGGTGATGTAGTAAATCCTTCACAGCAATGATACTCAGTATGAGTATAGTTCTTCTCAACATTACAACTATCAGTACGAGTACATTCATAACTATCAAAGAAGAGAGTATCATAAAGTAATAGAGTTAACATATGTGTTTGACTTACTTGCAATATCGACCATACCAGTAACTATAGTAGCAATGCTTTTCATAAACATAACTGTAGAAATGTTTTCTGTAAGTTCTCAATGTCTTGCAAACATTAGGACTAGAGAATAAAACACAACATATGTTAATATATGAGGATTATATAAATACTTACCCTTCACAGTCAGTACATGATGTACTTCCTCTGATACAAGCATTTTCTCTCCACAAGGTTCATGCCAGTAAGGAGTACAGGGATCTCCAGCCTTGATATCACCATTTCCAATATTTATAGCTACAGATGTAGCTATAAGACACCAAGAATGACAATTCCGAGTGATAGTTTCATGATGACAGTGGTACAGTGCTATGAAGATTATTCAATTGAGTTTCTAGCTTCTCTCTTTTCTCCACCAAATGGTAGACTGTAGCATCAACAAAGGGGACTCTCTTTTTTATAGCAAACTATCTCACATCTTGTCAGCCGTCGTCAAGGTCACCTTATTTCCAGCAGTTATATGATTACCAGACTAATAATGATGATTGGACACTGTGTTCTAGAGCTTCTGTGTTCTAACATGATTTGAGCTCATTGAGATCTCAAGGATGTAGACTGTTTGAAGTGGGTACATTACACAAGTGATAATGGTGACAACAGTGGTTTGCTATAGAGAATTATTGACTTCTGAAAAAGTCTATTCTAAAAAAATATCTAAAATAGTTTTTAAAGATTTCTGTAACCAACAAACCTTTTGACTGACAGCCAATTCAATATATTATATGTTGTACACATAGTATCATAGTTTCAATACTAACTACTTCTATTTAATGTATATCTACACTGGGTTAAGATAAGGTTTATCAACATTGTCAGTTATATACTTTGATAAGTTGTAATATTAAATTTAATTTTTTTCCAGATCAATTCAATATGTTTTTAAAAGAACATGTTACAAGTTTATAGTGATTCCTTCTCATGATCAATAAAGTTACCAGTACACTTATAAGAGCTTTATTAATATAATATCAAGTATGACGTTGTACTCTGTGATACCTTATAGTGAAGGTAAGCCATAGATATTGCTGGCAAGGAAAAGAAGCAGCAGTGTCTGTTCTAATTTTTTTCCATATTAGTCTTCATACACCCACTTCATGAAACCTATATCTTCATCACATGATCAATACCACCCACTGATTTACAATGACATCAACATTACACCATATATAGAACAGAGACACCAATTTAATAAGAACTAAGTCTTGTCGAAATAACAACTTCATTTTACTTGTACAACTTCTAGTTATTACTAGTTTGACAACATCACTGATAATATCATCTAACAGTTTTTATTTCTCCCTTCTAAGGTTATCTACCACTGCTGTCCTATATAATGCATGACTAGCAATATGAGGTAATGTTTTGTGGGCTTGGGAATATTTTATAATTAATAATGCTGTTTGATTATATTATTTAATTGTTACTAGTTTGGAGATGATCCAGCAATAATATAATTTCTGTTCAAAATGTTGTATGGACCTTATCTCACTTGTTCATATAGGTTCATGAGTTCATTTGTAATTTACATCATGTGAGGTCATCATGTAGGTTATCCCTACATGGGCAGTGCTACCACTTGCTTGAAGTATTAAAGATCAAGACGTGTGCTCCAAAATATTTTAGTCTTATATATGGAAAGAGTTAGACCCCAAACTCAATGTTCTTAATTAGTGGCTGATATTAAAATAGTGGATCAAACATGAACATACATTATAATAATGAGGACATATTATTGTTTACTATTTTCTACATATTAGTTTCAGATTGAGTAATTCTATGTCAAGTTACTGCATGTTTTGGCCATTTATTAAAATTAATATCGAATTTATTAAAAAATTTGATGATACTTCATATATAGTATAGAAAATAATTTTAAAGAAGAGTAGCAGATGATGCCTCGCTGGGCAACATAATATTAATAGAAATGGAGTACTCTTTTTTCTGCCATCAAGTGACTTGAAGGAGACTTTGAAACGTTTTTGCTGTCATCTCTGAAGCCACTGTCATCGGACCTGATGTTCCTTTTACTTGGAAAAGGAGAAAAATGTACTTCAGTTGGTATAGATACATCTGGAGTGGGTGCAAGTCTGGTTCAGACAAAGAGACCTGTTTATTGATAGCTCTTAAAGGTAACCTTGGAAAAATGTCATCATCTGTAGTACTGTATTCATCATCAGCAACATATTTTTGTGATTGTCTTTCCCTGCAATGTATTCTCTCATCATCATCTGTCTCAGTACCTGAAAAGGTCATTTCCTCATCCTGTAAATGTGACATTGAGTGTGAACGTTGACGTTCAAATTTAACTCCTACATTATGCATGGGAACTGGTGTTGGATGCTTCTCACGTCTTCTGATAGGAGATCTTTAGGTCTAGCTTTCATCAAAGTTTGTTCTTCAGGAGGATTATTAGGTATTGAACTAAAGGCTCTATTCGAGTTGGACTGATGGGAAATTTTCCATAACAGGTGTAGCTGTTTGAACACTGATTTCTGGAATCTCATCAGGAATGGTTAGAGTAGATGGTATACTGGGACGATGGCGGTGATGGCGACTAGGTGGTAGCAGTGATCTGGGTAACCATAACGTGGTACATCTTCAGTAAGATTGGGTTGCTGAGAGCAAAGAACGGTGAGAAGGATCTGACCCTATATAGTCAATTAAACTTTATATGATTGTATTTACCACATACCTGACGAGTACCCACTTGATGCTTGATTACTATGTCTGAAAGACATATAATATATCCTAATAATAAAAGGAACAGTTAATGTAATTGACTGATAATTTATCTTCTTTAAGCAATTATTAGATCTACCTGTAGTTGTAATGTATGATCTTCTGTTTGGACATCACTGTATGCTATAATATAAGGGAAATACTCTAATGACTACTCTGTATGAACTACATGTATGATGATGTGTTACATTGTTAATGAGGTATCACTTGATGATCTAACTTCTTGATGAGGTAAGAAGAGAAGGTTCTTGCTAGATTCATTGTTACGACCCCTCTCTATATTTACAATATGTTTGTCTTGTGTTGGTGATCCTAGTGGGAAAGATTTCTCGTCTGTAACATATTATGAAATAATAGAACCAGAAAGACTACCATAGTATCAATATGATAACAAGAATGATACTAAGTAGCTACCACTGGTATAATGTCCTCATTCTAATAAGGTTATATTTGCTGTTATATTACTTTATCTGATGAATACCTATTTGATCCTTGAATACCATATTTTGGACACATAGCTATAATTTATAAGAGATACTTGATAACTACATTAATGATGATCTAAGTTAACTTTTACACATTACTGTTATACTTCACTCTATACCTGATGAGTGTTTAACTGAAGACAATAGTAGATCATCATTGTCGACACTGCTAGGTACTAGAGATATGAAATAAATTCCTTTATAGTTTAGTTTTAATTTACCTTCCTTTCTTTTAAAAGCAACTTGAATTGCTTTATTACAATTGTTTTTGCTTTACTTATTTTAGATTGTGTTTTAACTTCTGATCCCGCCCGACTGATCGTTTCATCTCTCTCAATTAATTGTAAAGTCAGCAATGTTATTTTCTCCTGTAGTGTCTCTATCTCTTTTTCTTTGTCTTCTAATTAAGTAATAGAATAACTATTTAATCAATATAGCATTACAATGAGTACTAACATACCTGATGACTGTTTAGTTTGATTGTATGACTTTTCTCTCCATAATACTAGTTTCTATAGTACATATTATAATACATATAGTGACATTGTTAAGTTGATAATCACACTATTACTTCAGTATTTATCTTACCTTCCTTTTCTTTGAGTTTAGATTTCAATTCCTCTATCTCCCTTTGTTTTTCCTTCTTTTGTAATGACTGTTTTACTGACTTTAGCTCTAATGTCTTTGTCTTACTCATTCTATCTAATAGTTTCATCTTCTCTGTTTACATTAGGTACATAGTTATATCTCAATTAATGTACATGTACCTGATAAAGTGTCA
Organism: Gigantopelta aegis; assembly: GCF_016097555.1. Lineage (NCBI taxonomy): Eukaryota > Metazoa > Mollusca > Gastropoda > Neomphalida > Peltospiridae > Gigantopelta > Gigantopelta aegis. Next base: position 29,943 of record NW_024533232.1, read on the forward strand.
ATTGATTGTTTTTCATCCATACTGGTATAAACTAAATGGAATATTATAAATGTACTTTAAGACATTCCCATTATACAGAGCAACGTTTTAAATATATATTATTTTTGCATGCTAATACTCACCTTCAAGAGAAGATTTTAACTCATTTACTTCAGCTAATGCCTTTCTAGTCTCCTCCTCAAGTCCTTTTATCTCCTATATATCAACACTTACATATTATCTAGTACTACTCGTCTCTTACCTTGTCTCTTGTACGTCTATCCCAAAGAGTACAGTACCCAATCGTTAACTTAATTAACCCCATCTTTTTTCAGTAGGTAAAGATTCTTCTCTGCTTCAATCAGTAAAACATCCATTATATGTTGTGGAGCATAGCAAGGTCACAATGACAGAGTTTGCCTCTCTTTATTACTCTAATCTGTACTCTTTTAGCGATATCTTTGAAAGCCTCTGTTAACAGATCTCTGATTTGAGTTAGAGTGTAGTCATCTGGTTCCCACTCCAAAACAAACTCAACAGTTTCACATTTGAGTAGAGTAGATAGGTTTGTTAAAAAACTTTGATTTTCACAGACATTTAGTTTAACTTCATTACAGAATGTATCAACAGCTGTTTGATACTCCTTAATATGCTGTTTAGCTTCAGTAATATTATACATATCGACAATAGCCTCTAAACAGACAATATTAATAATTGTGCATTTGTCTTCCACTAACTCCATAACATCATCAAAAGATTCAGCTATAGACAATTGAGGTTTCAGCTCACGGAAACATCTTTCGAAGAAATGTTTTGAGCTCTTGCAATGAAGGAATACCTTTGCAATGAGAGGTGCAACAATATGGATAAGTTTTCCAAATGTCACTTTCATTTCATCAAATTTCTTTTGAAAGGATAACTCAAGAGTTACTTTAGGAAATACTTTGTCTAAGAAAATATTTTATAAAAAATTACAATTACAAACTACTTACTATATTCTTTGAGTATATCTTGTCCCACATGTACTGTGTCTTCAGATTGTAATAAGACAGAACCAAATACTCTTAATTGGTTAGGATCCTTAGACACAGCACTTGATAGTGTTCTCATGGACCATTAGCTAACAAACCTCCGATCTCTCTACTTCATAAAATGTCTCCTTGGTGATGACTCCCTCTGTTAATAATGTATGTGTCACTTCAGTTGGAAGAGAACTTGGTGCCATTTTTTTTAAAAAAATTCTTCAAAGCTGGAGTGGAGAATATATAAGTAAAGATTGTCAGTTAAAGATTAATTTCTCACTTAATAATTCTGTTATTTTTATAGCAGTAGCTACTTCTCTTATTTTCTTGAGAGCATCAACTAAAGAGTTTTATTGTAGGACCACCATTCTCATCAACCTTATCAGCTCTGCTCAACCATTTAGTCAAACATTCATGAAGACATCTCTCCACATCATCTCTGTGGTTTGCTTCAATCTCTGTCAGAGTAGGTTGTAGTAGACCCAGTTGTAGACCAAGAGGAAACCATCTATGATTAGGAAAATAACTCTCTCTCAAAGCATCTATGATATCCTTTAAACAACCAACATCTAATATAAGAAGTCAAGAAGTTATGATGTAATGTAATACCCTATACTATAACAGATATATCATATTATGTACTTACCTAACTGATGACTACCTAGCTTGTTTTCTGTATTCAAATTTACTGCCATGTCATCAGTGTGTGTGGGAGTGGCTATCATATTGATGAAGCCACTATAATAAAATAGTTTTGGTATAAATTAATTATCATAATTAAAACTTATAGTCATCTTAGAAGTCTTTTAAATAAAAATAATAGCTGTAGGAATTCATAAATGACTCTAACAACATGTAAGTAATTATTTTAAGAGACATATGATTTTTATTTGATAGCAAAAACCTCACCACAAGCACTATATGCACTATCAGACACCACAGAAACTACAGGTACCATTGGACATTACAAACACTATGGATATCATTGGGTATCACAGATAATGTGGGCACCACAAACAAACCATTGGGCACCACAGACATTATGGGTACCATAAACTGTGTCTGTGGTGCCCAATGGTGCCTTAAGAATCTGTGGTACTCAATGGTGCCAGTAATGTATGATTGACACCACAAATACTACTAACATCATGGGGACTATAGATATTATATGATCTATTGGACACAACACACACTAATAATAATTCTCTGAAGAATTTTAAAGATTTGGCAAATTAACAACATTCTTGACTGACAATCAATTCAATATGTTGTATATACCACACACATATTAATATAAGAATTGGTATGTGCCTAGTAATTTTAACTGATATTGCTTTTTGAAGATGAATATAATAGTATGTAAACTTAAAACATTATGTCACAATTAAAACATACAACTACTAACGAAAGTAACTATCATTAATAAACAGTTGGGTTAAATTTTTTATTATTAATCTAGTACTTTGGTGATTTGTTGCTCTCCAAATTCAGTGATATTTTATACATAAGTTGAAATATAGCCCCATCAATGTTGTATTAACAGACAAACATGACAAATGTGAGGTATGTCTTTCATCTGTGATGTTGCTGTCATCTTCCAACCATAATGTCTTGAGGGTAATATTAGTAGAGAGAGCATTCGTTAACATCTTTAGATAGTTTGGGAGAAAGGAGAAGAGAAAAGGTATAGTTCCTTAATCGTTTTGTTTTTGAGTCAGTACATGAGATAATTCACACACACAGTGACTATCAAGAGGAGAGTCATATATATCAAGTCTCCACACTAAACATTCATTGATGCTACTTAACACTGTTAATAAACTGCCAGGAGATAAATTTGTTAAGAGTAATCCACAAACTGCTCTCCTGTTTGTTGTTGTCTCTTAAAATTGACTCATTACTTCTTCACATTCCTTTGTGGTAGGTGAGGTAAGAGTAATATTAGGTCCTAGTACACTATCAATATACCACTCAGCACTTTCAATATCTCCTATGAGAAAAAGGTCATATAAAGGATTATCCAGTGGAGCTTTCATAGAATTTACTACAAAACTAATCTAGTGATGTAGATTATAATTGCAAGAACTATAATAATGATTAGTTGCCAAGTACTTTAGTGTGAGGTAACTAATCTGGATAGTCAGCAAAATATTGTCAGTGTGTGTGTGTCATTGCATGTGATTTATAGTCATGTTTAGGAACATAATTGTGTTTTATTGGAAATCATAATTTACAGAAATGTAAAAGCTCATGTTTAGTGAAGGATCATGTTTAGTGATACAATAAAGCATAAGTAGAATAATCTGAAATGATTGAAAGTAGAAACAGTTACTTAGAGGACATCTGGAACAATGTAATGTGAAAGTGAATGGATCAAAGAATAAGTTAAAGAAAATATTCTACCAATGCTAAAGCTATTTCTGAATAAGGACTAAGAGATCAAAGCTCCATTTATCAATATTTAATTTAGTCTGTGAGGCAGATCCTCTTGGCCTCTGCATGTATCCATGTATGGTTGTATACTAACAAAATTAAATACTCTAAAAGTCTTATCTATATTTCAAGTTTTAAGATACAAAATAATGATGGAATATTCAATACTACCTTCATGATTTCCACTGTTTGAGTAATCTCTTGTAGTTTTTCCTGTAGAATTCTTATCTCTTCTTCCACTAGCTATAGAAATATAAATGTATGGTACATACTATACTAAAAGTAATATATGATGAAGTTAATGTGTATATTATTATTTATGTATTAAAAGAGTCTAAAAAATACTTACTTTCGAGAAAGACCCCAACTTCATTTATTCCTGATCTTTCTCGACTAATAACTTTTTCTGAGAAGCAACCCTTCTCTTCAAGAATTTTTACCTCTTCCAACAGATCTCTCACCTTCTACATACATCAATATACACACATATATAACAATTTTGTTTATAGTTTTTACTAATCTCTTACCTTATCTCTTTCATTTCCATCAAAAATAGTGGTGATAGCCGATAGTTAATTTTGTTAATCCCATCTTTATCAACATGTGAAGATTCTTCTCTGCTTCCATCATTAGAACATCCACTATATGTCGTGGAGCATAGCAGGTCACAATGACAGAGTTGCCTTCATTTATGACTTTAACTAGGACCCTTTTAGCCATATTTTGAAAGGCTTTTTGTAATAGCACTCTGATCTGGCTAAGAGTGTAGTCATCTGGTTCCCATTCTAAAACAAATTTAATAGTTTCACATTTCAGAAGAGAAAATGGAGCAGTCATGAAATTTCTCATTTTCACACAGATTAAGTTTGATCTCTTCACAGAACTTATCTACTACCGACTTGTAAGCTATGACATGATGCTTAGCCTCTTCAATGTTATAACACTCGACTACTGCCTCCAAGCAAGCAACATTGATAATATTACACTTTTCTTGCATTAAGTCCATAACATCATCAAGAATTCGGCTTTAGACAATTGAGGTTTTAGCTCTGGAAAACATCTGCGAAGATATGTTTTCAGCTCTTGTAATGAAGTAATACCCTTAGCGATGAGAGGGGCAATTGTATGGATAAGATTTCCAAAAGCCACTTTTATCTGATCAAAATTATATTGATAAGTAGGTGGAATATAGAGCTCTGTTGTTGCATCTGATGATGTAATATTGTGAACATAATGGATAATAAGAAATTAATGACTGACTTTGAGTAGCAATGAAGGTAGTGTTCAGTGATGGAGGACTGAGAGCAACAGTATCTGTTATTATTAGAGAATAAATTAAGATATAAAAACAGACAGACAACCCCTAATATCTAAACGTACTTGTTTGATTAGGTTGAGGGACTTGAGGAAAGGATTGATCTGTGGAATTAATGATCACATAATCACATAAACTACTGAAATATACACCTACCATAATCTTTGAGTATATCATTTCCTACAACTACTGTATCTTCTGATTGTATAAGACACTAGCAAAAATTTCTTAACTTATTAGGATCCTCATACACTGTACTAGACAGTGCTCTCAATGGGTCATCAGTTAGTAAGCCTCTTGAGCTCTCAATTTCATCAAATGTCTCCTTAGAGATAACTCCCTCCATATATAACATCTGTGTCACTTCAATAGGAAAACAAATAGTTGAAAGGATGCCCAAGTATTTTCTGTAATACTTTACAAGCAGCAGAACAGATGACTCCTCTAAGAAATGTTAAAAAATCATGATATTCAGATACTATTCCTTACTTAATAATTCTGTTATTTTTATAGCAGTAGCTACTTCTCCTATTTTCTTGAGAGCATCAACTAAAGAGTTTATTGTAGGACCACCATTTTCATCAACCTTGTCAGTTCTACTCAACCATTTAGTCAAACATTCATGAAGACATCTCTCCACGTCATCTCTGTGGTTTGCTTCAATCTCTGCCAGAGTAGGTTGTAGTAGACCCAGTTTGTAGACCAAGAGGAAACCATCTATGATTAGGAAAATAACTCTCTCTCAAAGCATCTATGATATCTTTTAAACAACCAACATCTAATCATAAAAAAATCAAGTCAAAATTTTAATTTGAAATAAACATAATGATAAGCTAATCTTAACAATTATAATTCACCTAGTTTAACGTGTCTCTGCTCGTTTTCTGTAAACGACATCCTTCTTAAGGGCGTGGTTTTGGGCGTATGTTGAAAGTTTGGGTGGAGCTTATCTTTTATTTACTTTTTTAATTTCTTATGAAGCACAGCAACATCAACAATGACATAATGTTAGCTAAATATGCAAAAAATATGCAACTATATTATATCAATAACATTAACTTTAATCTATCATAAAGTTCAGTTCAATTTTCAGCTCTTTTTTCATTATTTCAGTCGTCCACTCAACTTGAAGGATGTTAGAGACATCAGCACAATCACCACCTAGTTTGCTCAAAATCATTAAGAATTTCTTTATATGTTCTTGTAATTCAGTGTGATTATTCTTAAAATTTATTCTTGTCAGGAAGTCACCAATAATCCCACTGTAAGTGGTTTTCTTTTGTACATCATCCCTAATAAGACCGGCAGCAAACATTTCTTTAGCTAGATCTGCTAATGAAGGCTCTAACAAGCCACGCAGATCAGCATGATTTTTGAGAACTTTCCTGATTAGTATCTGTATTTCCCTCTTATCATATCTATTGAATATAATGATTTAGTATATAATCTATATAGATATGTACATGAATACAAATAGCATTGACAGCAACAATGTCAATATATTTTTATAATTATTAGCCAATAATCTATGATACTAGGTCATACTTGATCTCTTTCTTTGAAGTGTTACATTCTTTGGAGATGTTGTACCCTTCAGGTCAACAGAGTATTCAAAACGCTCATAAGTATCTGGACTTTTATCAGCATGTATAAGAAACTGACATGATGGTAACTGGAAGCTAGATGAGCCATATGCATCAATATCACATCGCCATAACTATGTTATAATATATATATTATAATTGGCAAATAAATGGTATCATATCAAACCTTGCATTGTTTATTCATTGGTTTAATGATCCATCCTGGAGTGGTTCTTGCTGAAAAACAAGTTCAATGAATCCTTTTCAAATTCAAATTCAAAAGAAATAGATGTAGTATCAGAACTTTTACATTCCTGTTCGACAAACTATAAAATATAATAATAAAATGGTAACAATATCTTGAATTTAAAGGTGATGAATTATTGTTACCATTAAATGACAATCAACTTCTTTCACTACAAATAATGTACATATCCAATCATTATCTTTTTTCTTCATAATCAATCACTGCAGTGTATACAAATGATAAATGTGAAGTGATTCCTCGGGGATCTATAATATGATGAGTGAATTTGTAATATATTTAATGCTTAAAAAACCTTTATCTTCATCATCACCACCTACAGAAAAATGTTGTCCTTTAACCAAAGGAGCATTCTCTATGAACAAAAGTATTTATTTGTTTATTGGCAAATTGTTTCTAAAGTTTTTACCATGTGTAGGAATAGTATCTAGACTACTTTCCTTGTTAGTTTCTTGTGATTGCTGTTCCTGGTCTGCTACATAGCTACAAGACAAGATGATTCACATGTGATGTTAATGACTCCATGTCTACTTCCTGGATTAAACTGTCCTCCTTCAACCAATGTGAACTGAGTAGGTAATATTGTAGTAGATAAGGGAGCTCTAACAAAGTGTAGACAATTTGCCTGAGCCTGTGTCTTCAGATTTACACAGTGTTGTATTGGTAATCTTAGAGTGCATGGTTGGGGAACAGAGATTTTGTGTACTGAACTGGCTAATTTAGTTCCTTTTGGAAACTTATTAAACTGGCCTTCATAACACAGTTCTGTTTTTAGTGCCACTGCTTTGAAAATTGATACTCTTTATTTGATTATGATCTAAAACAAATAGATTATAATTATGTAGAAAGGCTTATCATTGTCACAGCATGTTCAATTTAGCAGTGCTCCTATAAAAACATAGTATCTAAATATACACAACAATAGCTATACACACATTCTGTAACATGCTAAACTATATATACTACAATCACTGCATATAAGACAGAAGTTATGGTTTGTGTAAACAATCAGTGAAGAAGATAGCTGACCTAGTTGTTAAAATTTCAGGTTGTTGTTTGCTTAGAAGAGAATTCTAATAATAGTTAGGTCTTGTCAAATGGGAATTAAAATATATGAAGTTGTTATCATGTTCATTGATATGCTATCTTATGGGTTATGTAAAATATGTAAAACTACACATATTTCTCCATTTCAATCAATTCAAAATGACTTACTTTGAAGATCTTTCATTGCTTCTTTTGACAGACTTAATATCATTAGCTGCTTTTGGTGAGATATAACATGTGACATTAACAGAGCCATCTCTGCTGTCAACCTTGATAAGTTTATAATTAGTCCTTCTTCCAAAAACATAATTTGATAAAATTATGATATCCCAAAGGTGGATGTATCTGGACTCCAATTCAAAAACTAACACAGCTGACTCAAACTGGGGAACAGAGGATATTGATGGATCTCCCATAAACTCTCATTTTGACACATACTGAGTTTGACCTCTTCACAGAACTTATCAACTGCTGAATTATAAGCTGTGATATGAGATATAGCTTCTTCAATATTATAATGATCAATAATAGTCTTCAAATAGTTAATGTCAATAATTGTGGATATTCCTTTCACTCCATTGAAAACATCGTCAAATGATTCAGCTATATCCAGTTGAGGCTTGAGCTCTGGAAAATGTGTTATAAGAAATGCCTTTAGTTTTTCCAATGAAGGGATGCCATTAGCAACAAGAGTGCAACAGTAAGGAAAAGTTCCTCAAATTTTGTTCTCATCTCATCAAAGATATACTGATGATCAGGTTTAGTGACTTCTATAACAAGTATATTGAAAATAAAATGAATGTATTCACTAGCTATCTACAGTCTTTGATATAAGAACAATAAATATATGAAGTTGTTATCATGTTCATTGATATGCTATCTTATGGGTTATGTAAAATATGTAAAACTACACATATTTCTCCATTTCAATCAATTCAAAATGACTTATGTAGAAGATCTTTCATTGCTTCTTTTGACTGACTTAAAATTTTCTCATTTGTTAAACATGAAGTTTTTATATGTAGCCACATTGAACTATTCTTTATTATAATAAGTTGTTACAATCCTTCAAATCATTTAACATCATTAGGTGATAATAAATACTTTACTAAATGATTACATTGAACAAAGAATATATCAATGTTATTACCTTGAGTATCAGATATTGATATATCTTCTTGGATTGAATCATCTGACTTGATCTGAGAACTTACTTCTAGTGTTTGAGACTGTAGATCTAATAATTATTAAAAGTTTCAAAATCATTATTTTATTACTAATACTTTATCAGTAGCTAACCATGTATGGTATGTACTACTAACAGTACTATAGCTCACCTTCTTTCTCTCTGGTCAACTTCTCATCTCTTTTTGTTTCTCTACTAATACTTTATCAGTAGCTGTAGAACATAACCATATATGGTATGTACTACTAACAGTACTATAGCTTACCTTCTTTCTCCATTTGTTGTAAATTTAGTCTTGTTATCTTTTCTTGAAGTATCTCTATTGTCTTTTTTATTCTCTACTAATACTTTATCAGTAGCTAACCATGTATGGTATGTACTACTAACAGTACTATAGCTCACCTTCTTTCTCTCTGGTCAACTTCTCAATCTCTTTTTGTTTCTCTACTAATACTTTATCAGTAGCTATAGAACATAACCATATATGGTATGTACTATTAACAGTACTATAGCTCACCTTCTTTCTCTGTGTCAACTTCTCAATCTCTTTTTGTTTCTCTACTAATACTTTTATCAGTAGCTATAGAACATAACCATGTATGGTATGTACTACTAACAGTACTATAGCTCACCTTCTTTCTCTCTGGTCAACTTCTCAATCTCTTTTTGTTTTCTCTACTAATACTTTATCAGTAGCTATAGAACATAACCATATATGGTATGTACTATTAACAGTACTATACTCACCTTCTTTCTCTCTGGTCAACTTCTCAATCTCTTTTTGTTTCTCTACTAATACTTTATCAGTAGCTATAGAACATAACCATGTATGGTATGTACTACTAACAGTACTATAGCTCACCTTCTTTCTCTCTGGTCAACTTCTCAATCTCTTTTGTTTCTCTACTAATACTTTATCAGTAGCTATAGAACATAACCATATATGGTATGTACTATTAACAGTACTATAGCTCACCTTCTTTCTCTCTGGGTCAACTTCTCAATCTCTTTTTGTTTCTCTACTAATACTTTATCAGTACTATAGAACATAACCATGTATGGTATGTACTACTAACAGTACTATAGCTCACCTTCTTTCTCTCTGGTCAACTTCTCAATCTCTTTTTGTTTCTCTACTAATACTTTATCAGTAGCTATAGAACATAACCATATATGGTATTACTATTAACAGTACTATAGCTCACCTTCTTTCTCTCTGGTCAACTTCTCAATCTCTTTTTGTTTCTCTACTAATACTTTATCAGTAGCTATAGAACATAACCATATATGGTATGTACTACTAACAGTACTATAGCTTACCTTCTTTCTCCATTTGTTGTAAATTTAGTCTTGTTGTCTTTTCTTGAAGTATCTCTATTTCTTTTTGTTCTCTACTAATACTTTATCAGTAGCTATAGAACATAACCATGTATGGTATGTACTACTAACACTACTATAGCTCACCTTCTTTCTCTCGGTCAACTTCTCAATCTCTTTTTGTTTCTCTACTAATACTTTATCAGTAGCTATAGAACATAACCATAATATGGTATGTACTATTACAGTACTATAGCTTACCTTCTTTATGTCTGGCTAACTTCTCTATCTCCAACGTCTTTGCCTTATTCATTTTTATCCAATAGTTTCAGCTTCTCTATTTACATTAGGTACGTAGTTATATCTCAATTATGTACATGTACCTGATAAAGTGTCAGTTGATGATTGATCTGTTGTTGTTCATTGTCCATACTGTAGTAACTAATGTGTAACAGAATCTATCATATAATTATACATGTGACTAGTACTATATATTATGTTTACCTTCACCATAACCCCTTTATTCTTGATCTTTCTCAGTAGATAACTGAACTTCCTGTTTAGACTTGACTACTCCTATATATCAAAACAATATATGTGACCTGATTTGCAAAAAGGGACCACTTTCTGTCAAAACATTTGTGACCTGACTTTTAAAAACTACTTTAAAACATCTCAAACATCTCAGTTTGTATACATACAGTTGATACCTATGTAATAACTATTCTACATGTATGTAAAACTGTTTATTGTTATGTTTTAACAGTGTTTTTTTTCACAAATCAGGTCACAAATGTTTGTGACAGAAGTGGTCCCTTTTTGCAAATCAGGTCACATATAATAGCTATATTGTACATATCAGTTACCTTATATCTTGTACCTTCATCCAAAATAGTTGTGATAACCAATTGTGAATTTCATTAATCCAATTCCCTCAGTAGATAAAGACTCTTCTCTGCTTCCATCAGTATAACATCCATTATATGCCGTGGAACATAGCAGGTTATTGTAATAATTTACTTTCTTTGTAATCATTCTAACTTGAACTCTTTGAGCCATATCATTGAAGACTATTACTAACAGATTTCTGATTTTGTCAAGAGAGCATTCATCAATGTTCCCCCCAAGATCAACAAACCCGATAGTCCTCACATTTGAGAAGAGAAGATGACCAGGTTTAAAGTTCTCATTTACCACACACACTTAGTTTGACCTCTTCAAGAACTTTATCTACTGTTGACTTGTAGTCTGAGATTGAGTTTTGCTTGTTTTAATGTTATAATGTTCAACAATAACCTCATAGGAGTAGATATCAATAATGGGTGCATTTCTTTTCACTATATCAGACATCATCAAATGATACAGCTAGTCTCTAGTTGAGGTGTGTAGCTCTTTGAAATATCTTTGAAGATATTTTTTTAAGTATTCTTAGTGAAGAATGCTCTTAGCAATGAGATGTGTAACAGTATCCATAAACATCTAAATTATCACTTTTATCTGTACAAAACTGTACTTAGCTTAGTGGAGGGTACTCTGTTATATCACTTTATACTTATAATATATTATTATAATGTTATTATATGTAAATATGAAAGACCGAACTTTGAGTAGTAGTTTGGATGTAGTTATATAGTGGTGGAGTAGAAAGTCTCAAGTATACCTCTATCTAACAATATTCCTACACTCTATTTACAAAAACTGTACTTGAGATGGTTTGGAGTGTTGAAGGAACTCTGAATCTACTAGAATCATTATATAATTATTTATACATAATGTATATATACTGAAATAAAGTAAACCCTTACCAACTTTGAGTAGTAGTATTGATGCTACCGTAACTAGTGCATCAATTGTAAGCACTAATATCTTAATTGGTTAATCTCAGATATATCAAACAATGGAATGGCCACTCACCTATATTTTGCTTTTTTTTGGTCCACATCTCAAATATTTGAGGGGTATGGAGGTCCCTTGAGGAAAATAGACGTCTACGGCCGCCACTGAGAGTAATTTTAACAATACTTCTGAAGTAAACACTGTAGCATGAATGCTTCCTCTATATGATTGTACAGGATTTGTCTAGATGTAACAAGAAAAGAACTAATACTCTTAATGGTTTAGGATCTCCGAATAGTACTAGATAGTGCTATTCAATGGGCCACCATCTAATGATCCTCTTTAGTTCTCCACTATATCAAATATTTCTTAGAGATAACTCCCGCTGTATATAGCTGTGAACGATCTCCACTGGAAAGAGTGAGTGTTCGACAATATTTCATGAGTGATTTGTAGTATTGAATGACAACCTTTCTTTGCACTGTTTTGTGAAGGAAAAGACAATCATATCATATTAAGTTCTAAATATAATTGTATAGGCTCACTTCTGTTTAAACCTTTCATAGATTTCTCAGTAGTGAACTTTCATTGATGGCTGGATTGAGTAGTTGTGCTATAATTTCTCTTCGTGTAGGATTTGGACTAACTCAGCCACAATTCAAACATCTTTAAAACTTACTATCATCATCATCTTTGTATTGTTGAATCAATATTATCTAGATCATACTGGTATCTAAATGGAGGAGTCTACCAAACTTGTACCACTTAGTACTAATAGTGACATTTTGACATAACTCATCAATAGTTTGTTTCCCCCCACTCCAAGAGAATATCACTAGTCATACCTTTAGGTGAATGATTTTGCACATCTAAAATAAACATATACAAGTAAATATATATTGTGGTAACTACCCATTGTTCTACTAAGATGTTCTGGTAATTCAACACTCACTCCCTAGTTCCCTGAAGTTTTTGTTGAACACAGTTGAAGACTTGAAATATTCTACAACATCAGAGAACTGAAGGGAACACAGCATATGTGATGATGATACATTTCTCTCCTAATTCTTAAGTAACATAATTCATACGAGAAAATCCCCATAGAACAGAACTAATGAAGTCAAACATAGTTTATCCTGCCAGAGGTTATTAAGGCGGAACCCAACTGTTGGTAATCCACTGGGAATTGTTTGGACTGAGATGAGGAGTTTGATCAAATACAGACATAATATCTTTGAATTAGCTGTACTATGAGTTTACATATGACTTCTTATACTCCTCAAACTGACCAGTTGTGCTTTCATCTTTAGCCAATGTACTGATTGTCCTTCAATAGAATATAATTCAATTAACTAATGTAAATAGTACTTTAACAAAAAATCATTGAAGAGCTAACTAAATCTGGTTAATTCCATATACATTGGGTTTGTTTTTGTCGATAGTTCTGGCGCAATTTTTTGCTCCGCTTCAATATGAATGTTTATGTTAACTTTCGATTAATGAAGTTTTTCAAAATATGAAGTTGGACATTTTGTAGCTTTAAGTGGTATTTTCGACTTCTGTCACTAACAAATCAAATGCCCTGCGTAATTTCTCAATTATAGGCTTTAAAAATCATCTGCATTTTCAAGCCTCACAAGTACATCATTTAGTAATACACAAAATACACATACATTATATCAATCATAATAAGTTACATACTGTCATAAGGTTGCCATTGATCATCCGTAGTCTCTTGAATAAGATGTGGTTCAATGGAAGGTGCTTCTTCTTGTAGAGGAATGACAAGGACTCAACATTAGTTATAATATTATGTAAAATATTGTCAATACCAATCACTTACCATCCAAATTTGATAGCTTTTCTTCAATTTCTTTCCCAGTATCTCCAACTGGTCACCATGTAAGAAGAATATCAATAAAACATTTATATCGTTTGTTTGTATGTCCTGAAATACTCCTACACGACTCAAAACCAGTTTTGAACTGTTCAAAGATCAGCAAACTCCATATTTTGTGGAGATATAAGCTGGTGCTGAAATATGCTCTCTAATAGTAAAAAATCCCCCATATTTCCCTTCAGTACGGAGTGAATTCGTTATAGTATAGAACGAACCACATCAATAACTTCTCGTCTGTAGCTTGTGATAAAAAAAAAATCCTCAATCCCCCTTCATGCTACATTGTTTTTTTTTGTGTGAAAAAGGGGGGGAGGCCCTGAAATGCTGAAAGCTATAAATCTGAGCATGCGCTCAATACGACTTATAAATTTTATTAAATTAGGTGGAGCTCATTTTTCAGTTTTTGTTTGCAGACACAATGGAGAAGGAAAGGAATTCAGGTTTCGCTACGTTTGTTCTAAGGTCAGTCATTCTCCTAGCTACCGTATATATAATATATTATCAGTGATCTATATAGTGCAGTATTGTGTGGAGTTCAACAAGTGATACATGAGACTACAAACAGTCTATACATGGATACAAAGATTAGAGTCACTCCATACAACAGCTACTGAGGTACATTACCATTTTATTTCATTATTACGACTAGAGATAATAATACTATTATACCGTCCTATATGATCACTCTTAATGTAGGAAAGGAACATGTACCGATATATAATTTTATCAGGACATTAAAAAATATGTTGACGTCAAGTACTCAAGTATGTCACCATGATCACTTGTGTTATGATAATTGTCTCTCTCTCTCTCTCTCCTATCATTGTTGTCTCGTGTAGTTAATTCCTCATGGTTGAAATACAAAACAAGAACTGTTTAACCTATCTATAAGGGTTTTGTCTTAATAGACATACATATTAAACACTAGTTATATTACTATTTAATTATATGTATAGAATGGTGAACAAGACTAGTCCTCCAAAACCTCAACTATTTATGACAATCAATTAGAATCACGTAAGAAATTATTTTATGCCGACAACTAATACACTGTTACTAGTATTAAGAGGAATAACAGGATATATATATTAGCATAATAAGAAAATACAACTAAGTTTAATAATTCTATTCCGCCAAATACTTATCACTCAATATCAAAATTCATATATTATATTCAGCTTCTTTTAAGATTGGTCAGTCCATTCTTTAGACTATCTAATAGCTGCGCGTATTGGTTGGACCTTCCTTGTTTAACAAATCTTTGTAAAATAACTGACAATGGGGTTTTTCAATAAGATCCTGACCATCACTTATTAAAGTCCATGCCTGACTTGAATTCTTCCCATCATGTCATAAAATTTGCTGCGGTCTTTGGTTGTTTTTCAGATATTAGACCATGAAGAAATATTATGTCGACAGCAAATGATTTAATAGATGCCTCAGTAAGCCATCCGAAAGAAAGCCATAACCTTGCGTAAGAAACATCTTGTATATTTTTTATAACTTCATTAACTTTATCACTAGCTAACCTTGGGATCTCTGTAACAAGCAGCACTTTTCAACTTTTTGCTGTTAAATAGATAAATTTTATGTTCAAAAAGGTAGAATGACTTTCAATTGTTTCTCTTACTTTGGGGGTTATTATTCTTGAGTCTTAAAGATAAATTGATACAAAATCTCAGTATACTCGTCTATTCCCTCATACTGGAACTTTGTAATTGCGTCTCTTTGCGGTGTTCCTTTCCGTTCATTCTGCGTACACACTACTAAACATGGTGGAGGGTTCCATACATTTGTATCTTCCAAACTTTGAATGGAAGTATATTTCAGCAATACAAGAAAATTATATTATTTGTTTATTAAACCACTGGTTTTCAATAATAATCAAGAAGATGATACAAGAGACTTATAATTTGATAATGGATTATTTCATGACACAACTAGACATACCATATAACTATTTACAGCTCAAAAATTCAACTTATCGTATTAATATGTTTATTACCAATCAGAGGTACACTCCCGAGGTTCTATGTTCCCAACCAATGAGGAAATTTATCATACTGATATTTTTCAACATCCAAACTCAACATTTCAGTTTGGGATTTTAGTGTTAAAAATCATACTGTGAATATTCTTCCCAAATGAGGATGGCACTTCTTAATAACTGCAGGTAAAAATTATACATGGGCAATCTTATACAATATATGATATTATGTACCTGCTGTAGTGCATCACGTTGTTACAACACGTGAACATAACTTGACCATGCCAACATAGCCCTCTCCTCATAATAAACTTTACAAAAAAAAATCAATATTTGCCCTTTTTAGCTGCCACAAAAGGCACAACATTATATCCAATTTAAGATGTAATAATGTTTTGTTTTCATACTTTTTTTGTGTGATGCACTGTTCAAGTTTTTTGTTTGCAATGACTCTAGGTTACAAGGAACCTTCATCACTTTCAGTTTTCTATAAAAAGTATATAAGAAAGATCAATAAATACTTTCATTATCCAAAGGACATTGTTCACCTGAATCTTTTTTATATTTGTTTCATCAGTAAACTCTTTCCTGATTCTGTAAACAAGTACCAAATCATTCAAAGCATCTTATAGGTAAGTAGATAAATTTACCCTTCATAATTTAGAAACTTTGTAGAGCATTTTTTCATTTGGTTTTAGGGTCCTATCATAATCTTTATTTCACTATCTTTACTTGAATGTTGGCTCTCTACTTTTCGGGAGGGACGTTGTTCTCCTCTGATGTGTTCTCATTCTTGCTGTTATGTGAGGGCTTGTGAACTACTGTCTTCTTCATCTGATGTGTTCTCTTTTTCCTCGTCTTTTCTTCATTTTGCTATCAGGGGAAATACCATTCGACAAAACTAGGGAGAGAGAAATTGGAACCATATTGGGGTTTCCTTGAGGAAAAAGACCTCAGGAAGAAATTCAAATTGAAAGGGAAATGTTGATCATTGAATGATCTCCTCACAAACTGAAGAGAGTTACATTTGTTCTGATGTCTCTAGTACACCCAATGGTTGTTCTTGAATTGTTGTGTTTTAGTAGTTGGTTTTTGAAATGGAAATAGAGGGTAAACAAGCAATAACAAGCTCCTGTCTTCAGGGAATTCAAATTCACCTCCCGCCAGAGCAGTGACAGCCAATTCACAAGTCTCTGATGGAGGGCGTATTCCTTCAGGTGCAGAAAAAAGATATTCCAGTATTTTTCCCAGTTAAAATGTTGAGGATGACTACTCCCTCGAACGGAGAAAAAGAGTATCTCCAATAGGAATGACACCTTTTGAGGTCATAAAAATTGGTAAAACGTTAAAACCTTAATATATCTTCCTTGTTGGTGTTCTAATTGAGCTTAGTCTACACAATATTTAATTTTTTGGTAAAAACTAACTCCAAATTGGTATTACAAAAAAAGAATAAACATTTGAAAAAGATGGTCCATTGCCAAATATTCCAATCCTCATCTTTCGAATTTCAGAGAAATATTATCTAAACTATGATGGATATAGATATATATATATAATAGTATATAATGAGAACTCACCTTCACTTTCTGTGAACAGTCAATATCTTCTGTTTTGAGTGTGTCTAGTTCCTCTCGTAGAGATATTAAGAGAAATAAATATTAAGATCTGTATTTATAGAGATGTTGTTTATTTTTTTCATAGAAACTTTATTTGGATAGCCACACCCAACTTTTTCAAAAACACAAGTATAATACTGCCCTTTAAGTTGTTGTATGTACTAGTGCTACCATAGGCAATGATACAATGTCACTAGTGTCTATTTCTAGCTAGGAAATCTTCTTTTGTAGTACAGTCCTCATATTTACAGGGGCCATGCCCATACATTTGTTTTTGACCACCTGCTATGCTTATATGTTCCTTTGGTTAGTTTATTCTATTTTTATGTGACCAATTACAAAATAAACCAAATAAAATTAAAATGTACTTTTAAAACTGACTAATGTACATGGAAACAAGGGTGAATTCCAATTATGTGTTTACTGTCGCAGCTAAAACAATGGTGCGGAATAGGTCAAAATTTGAATTTTCTTTTGCTAGCTAGCTTATTTTTTCATCTTTTAGAATCTATGCTAGATTTTGTCGAGACTTTTCCAGAATCCTGATACTTTCCCCATGAAAATTGGTATAACAATTATATACTTATAGGTATCATATACAACAATAAAAGGCTGAAGGCCATAGTATAATAGCTTTACTTTCTTTTTCTCTGGTCAAATTCTCAATTTCTTCGTTTTCTCTGCTAATACTTTATCAATATCTAATAGAAAATAACCTATAGGGTATGACTAATGCAACATTCACACGACTCACCTTTTTTATATCTGGTTAACTTTCTCTATCTCTAAGGTCTTTGCCATACTAATTTCTCCAATATTTTCGGTTTCTCTTTTAGCATTGGGTACAGTAGTTAATATCGCAATTAATGTTTATGTCCCTGATAAAGTGTCAGTTGAGATTGGTCTTGTTGGTGTTGGTTCACTGTACATATTAGTATAACCCTAATATCATAAAAAAATGTCAAAAATCTTTTAACATTTCGAAAGAATATGGGGCAAGGATAGATGAACACCAGAAATATTAAGAGAATTGCTTAGAAATCATTCCTTCTAAAATGATTAATTAGATAGGTTAATTATTAATGTATGCCAGTAAGATCGAGTCACTTTATGCTCTTAGTATCAACTGAGCTACTGAATGAAGAAAACATAAGTAAATCCTTGTTAAAAAAAGTAGTCTATCATATTATCTTTTTAATAATATGAAGGAAATAGTAGAAGCAGTTCTTATATTCAGTGAGAAAAAATACTTAATAATACCACTGTACAATGTGATTGTTACATATAAATAATTGTACTGACTTAGTACTCTCCTTTACGGAAACACTGGGTTTATATATAACTCAATAATAGCAGTGTAGGTTACCTGATTTAATCATTGGATTTGGTTAAGATCTGTTCACTTAAGTGTCACTAACAATACTCTCCTCTACATGTAGCAGCCTGTGTAAATCTAATAATAAAAGATGAATAGGGAAATAAGGTTTTGCCTTAACTGATAAATCACAGCTAAAGTTGACAGTCATATATACACATACCAGGAATGACCTCTTTCTTTCTTCCCAAGAGAAATAAGGCCGTGTTAAGTTGTGTCATGTACCGGGGTGTGACATCCTTTTGTAGACCCATTCTTCTAATTTGATGAGCACGGTGCAATTTGTTCTGAACAATTTCCTTACTTTAATATCAGTCAATTACAGATGATCTATATTAAGCTGGAGACCAAAGTTGTTCCCAATCCTCTTGTAACCGTTTCTAGAAACAACTTCTAACTGGGAGAGATAACCGTAACATATCTAAAGGCAAATTATATAATGTAAATAAAAATAATTTTAACTCTAAATTTTCAACCTGTAGTCTTTAGAAGCTGTTGCTTATACTAGAAAAGTATAGCTACCGTTAAGAAAAGTAAAATACTAAGGATGAAACTTAGTATTTAATGTTTAGTATTTACTTGTCTTAACTGTAACTTACTTTCCAAAAATTGACTGTTTGAGCGAGTTTAGGAAAAAACCACTAGTTTCATTTTAATTTAAACATAATAATAAATACTTTTAGTGCTATTCATTAACTTTTATGTTTATTTAGCATCACATATACCTCATAGCCAAAAATTTTGGTGGATTGGTATGCTGCATCATCAAATTTATATTGAATTTTTGTGTAGGGGGGGGGGGGGGGAGGTTTGATTTCGATAAAGAGAAACACCTAACACCCAAACGGAATGGCTTTATTATTGAAATAATTTCTCAAAGAAGTAGTTTCTCTCATACTCAATGGGACCTCCCTGTACAAAGAAGAAGAAAGTCAAATGTGTCAACGTAGATTAAAGGGACACCAAATTAATCTTTTATTTTCTAGATTTATTTAATCCACCCAAATAAAGTATGCTAAAATTTCTTTACTATACAGTAATTAATTGGATATTATATATAAAGCAACCGGAAAATAATTAAATAAACCAACCTTACAATTGATTATTAGCATATTTTATTTTAAATCTCCTATACAGAACCTGGTTTTTATTATAACTAT
>NW_024533233.1:0-56246 GCF_016097555.1 Gigantopelta aegis
TTTCCCATGCAGCAAGGGATCTTTTATATGCACTTTTCTGGCAGACAGCTTTGAGTGCCAACTATTTGACTGAAGTTGACAGGGGAGAGCATGCTGTTTGTAAACATGTGTAACTTGTTGACATTGAAATTTAAACACCATGTCTGTGGTAATTCCAGCCCATGCAAAAGTAGTGCTTTCTGTGTAAAATGGGTGTATATTAATAAAAATGTTATAGCCACTAACACTATCCTATAGAAACACATAGCGTAGTTGAATTGGCGTGCAGTCGATTCGTCCACTGGACAATTGGAATCCACTGAGGAACTCGAGGGATGTCCACTGACGATTCGTCCACTGAGGAACTCAGGCGATTCGTCGGACGATTCGGACGATTCGTCCTGAGGACTGAGAAATTCGTCCACTGAGGAACTCGAGACGATTCGTCCCACTGGGATTCGTTTTTATTACTCGCATTCGTACATGGGTTTTTTTACCGCAGTCCATTTCGGACTAAATAATGTGTACTACATGTACGTGGGGGCTAAATAAATTATTAGATATATTTTACCCCTTATGTTTTTTTGCTGTCGTAAATTTACAAAGGTGAAAATAAATTATATTGCATTAGATTACGCATGGTTGATGTTTTTGTAACAATGCTCTGCAGACATAATTCTTTGACGTTTCTATTTATATGGTTATTTATTCGGAAAAAAATGCAGTCATCGAGTGGACGAATTGTCTGAGGTGAGTGGACGAATCGTCCGTGGATAATTATCCAGTGGATGAAACGTCTGGAAAGCAATTACTGAATACTTGTACTTTATCAAGTTTATGTATATATATATATATATATATGGGAGTTAAAATTCATAACTTATATTAATTTTTATTTATTTATTCCATTAGGCTACACAACTGGATTTTTTTTGTTTGCCGATGTGATCAATTTTTTTTTTCTTTTCTTCATCTTTTGATGTTTTTCTGTTCGTGATTCAAGATAAAAACATACAAATGACGAAACGCTATTAATTTGGTAAATATCACCTTTTAAATGTTAGTTTATGCATATATGTATATTTATATTTTAAAATTTATTCCCTTCTTTTTTTTCCCCACCCCTACCCCCAGGTGTACCCTAGTGATGACGTCACATTGGACTGATTGACAATTTTATTTTTCCCCACCCCTGATATATATATATATAGAGGATTAGAGATTAATTTGACGTCATGGATTTGAAAACGTTATGCTTCCACAAAACGTTACCTAGAGCTGCAGATTTGCATACAGGTCTTGTTAATAACGTTGTAGCAAATGGGACCCATATCACAGCAGGACAAATTATATAGATATAGATTGCAGATTATGCATGCCATTATATATACCGGGTTAATAGAGAGAGAGATTATCACATGGAGAGATCACAGAGAGATATCATGGGAGAGAGAGAGAGAGAGAAAGAGATATATAGAGAGAGAGAGAGAGAGAGAGAGAGAGATATATAGATATATCATCCGTGGCCCTATTTTGGTGAGGGCCCTGTTTCGGTGGTTTCGTCATTTGTGCACAACAGCACATACATTTGAAGATTTCTGACGTCATCGACTTTTGCATGGGGAAAGTAAACAAATGTCTCTCACATTCACAGAAATGTTCGTAAATTACGGTTAACTGGCCCTTCTCAAATTCAACTAGCCCTCCAATTATCATATTGGAATTTAACTCCACAGCTAAAATTAAAACTGTTCTTGAATAATAACCATTTGCATTAAAGAAAACCGATGGATTGACGTTTAACTGTATAATGAATAAAGTAAAACTTCATATAAAAACATGTCATTAAGTTTTAAATCCATACCAACTCAAATAAAAGAAAAAGAAATCCAGTATAAACAAACATGTTTCTTTACAAAGTACCATTAAATTAAAGATATTAAATCTCATTTTTAATACAGGGTAAAAGATAAAGCAGTACAAACAGACTAAAGGTAGAACTGCGCATGCTTTAGTAAACTAGTCTGGGAGTGGCAGTCCTCTTTGTGGCTATGCAAGAGGGGTGGAATAAACTTTGTGGTGATGCAAGAAGGGTGAAATTCACAGCAAATGATTTCCGCGGGGGTGGCTGTTCTCCTAGATAGAGATCAATGGAACCATCCACTGTTTTACGAAATGCCCATTGGACTATGCTTTGTGCAGAGATACGGCCCTGATTATGTATTATGGTTGTGTCATTCAGATTACCTTGGATGTTCCATCAATTGCCTTAAAACTTGTATCACAAAAAAAGTTAACTTATGCAGTTTGATTGTAATTTGTGAAGAACTTTTGTTTTAATTTACACTGCACTTTTTGAGATGGTATGGGTTTAAAACTTAATAAATTAATATGTTTTTATATGAATGTTATCATCATTCATTATGTTGGCGCTGTTAAAATATAGAACATATTCCATGTCTTCTGCTGCCAGATCTGTAGTATGCGGTGTGTTTTGTCACATTCGATTCAGTATCGGTGTGTTTCTTTTTTAACTAGTACCATACTCGTCAAAGACTAAAATCGATGGTCGCCCAACGGACTACCTTTCTAAAAGTCTTAGTCGCCCTTAGCCAATAAAGGTCGCCACGGGCGACCGGGCGACTGCTAATTTTCAACCCTGATTATAAGTACATGTTTTGTTGAACAGCATACATGTTTTGATAAAACACTGAAAGGTTTTGTGTTGGAAAGTTTTGGCTGTAAGATATACCACAAAACATTTCACTAACCGAAACAGGTTACATATTTAACAGTATTTACAACTAATGCATGCTACAGTTTTTGACACACGTGCAGTAGTGTTTGCTACATATAGAGGCCAGTTTAGTGCTCATTTGAAACGTAGAAATACTAATAAAAAGGTAGCTATTTGAATAACAACTGTCTGTGTATAAATATTGATATGATTTAGAATCGAAAGCTTATGCTCACCGAAACTGGTCCACCCATGATATATATAGATTATTTATCAATTATTGACTGTTACTGAGGGCAATATCATGTTTTATGGACCGAAGAAATTGATATTGACCGAGGCCAAGGTCAATATCAATTTCTTCGGTCCATAAAACATGATATTGTCCGAAACATGGTCAATAATTAATTGTTTTATTACACAATGTCATCCATAAGACTCGTACATTCCTGCTTTGTTTATCAGAATTGAAAGATGCCAAGGCTTATAATTTCCCGCAATGCGTTAAAACTGATGGGATTTAGTTGACACGCAGAGGAATGTGGAAATAAAACAGTTGAAACATTCGAGACATTATATCCAGGAAGTGTCAAAATCATATTAATAGCAAAATAAAACACAAAATGTGATAAATCTGAACATACATTTATACTGAACACTTCTTTTTTTTTTGCCAAATATTCCATTTATTAAAAAAATATATATTTACCAGGGGTTTTTTTTTAATGTTTTTTTTTAAACAAAACTTTATTATCCCAGATCACTGGCAATGTCAAGGTTGGGGTGCCTTGAGCCATAGTCTTACAATGAACAATAATAATAAAAATTATAACATATTTCATATATATATATATACAGGTATGCACACATACACATACATGTACATATAGATACATACACACATGTATGCACACATACACATGCATACATATAGATACATACACACATGTATGCAGACATACACATGGATACATATAGATACATATACACATGTATGCACACATACACATGCATACATATAGATACATACACTCATGTATGCAGACATACACATGCATACATATAGATACATACATGCATACATATAGATACATACACACATGTATGCACACACACACATACATTCATATACATATATACATACAGATACATACACGTACACATACACACATATACACATACACATACACGTACACATATACATACGTACACATACATATATGCACATATACATATACATACAGTCAAACCTGTCCTAGCGGCCACCTGTATTCAGCGGACACCTGCCTTAAGCGGCCACTTTTTTTTCTCCCAAATGATTTATAACGTAAATGCACCTGTAATAAGCGGTCACCTGTCTAATGCGGCCAGCGGCCACCTAAATCGGATCCCAAATTGCTAAAATACCTGGATTAAGCGGCCACAGTAAATGTTTACTATTATGTAAAAGTGATATTTAACATAACTGTAGGCCTATCAGACTTTCATTTTTGATGGGCGTGAGCGCTATCACGCCCTTGAACCCCCGTCAACTCATCTGACGGGTGCGAATTAACGCTCGCCTAACCTGAACAAAGCACGCTTTTATTTTCCAAATTTTTGACTCTGCGTATTTTACCTGTATTGAAGCGTCCACACACCACAAACCTTTCCATTCTGGTTCACAATGAACTTCCTAGAATACTTTTTATAAACTGAAACATGATTGGTTGGTTATCTTTACAGTGATCAGCTAGGAGTTCACTTATTATTAAGGGACAGTCCATAATTTTCTACATTTTCACGAGCGTACAAACTACGTGGGGGAGGGGCTATAAGGGCCATGTACACTTTTTTTTTTAAATGAACCCCCGAGAAACATTTTTCGTTTGGGGGGATGCCAAAGGGGGGACGGTCGTCAAAATTGAACTCTTTGTACACTTGTGAATTTTTGTATTTTATGGACGCCCCCTTTGACTCTGCCATTTTGTTGTGTTTATTGAATCCACAAAAATATTTTCCATATCGTGTTTTCACATGTGAACTTCCTTGAATAATTCTTTTGTAAACATGAATACATGATTGGTTGGTTATCTTTACAGTGATCAACTATTTAGTTCACTTATTATTTTGGGACAGTAGCCGTATAATTTTCTACTTTCTGTTTCACGATACTTCCGTGATTGAAACGTACGTGGGGGAGGGGGCTAGTAGGGGCCACGGTGTACACCTGAAACAAACATACACCGATTTAATTTCAACTCAGTAATTCGAATTTACCAAGTGTAAAGCATGTATATTTTAAAATTAAATTTACATTAGGTTTTGGGTTTGTTTGTGTGATTTTTTTTCTTTTTGGATGGGTTGCTATGATTCAACTTAGTAGTATAATAAATGACATGTTAACTACAGTACACCGATAATCAAAGTTAATCCTGTTCGTAAAAATATATATTTATAAAAATTGTAGTAAGATCATATTAAGACATATTTGGGTAGAAAACAATAGATTATTATTATTTTTCTAAAATAGAGAATTTGCAAGTACATAACGTATATTATGATATGATAAATGTGATAACCCTGTGCCATGTGGTTGTTACACTTTTACATTCAGTTCACAGGTTTGTGTCCATGGAGAAATCATATCATTCTGCGATGAAAACTAAAATGATTATACTTGTTTAAGTAATTATGTTAACTGCATATGCCCGATGACAAGTGACTAATTAATACCTAAAACTTTTTATTTTAAAATTATGTTACAAATCTCGGTAAAAGCTTTGGAAAGAGTTCCAATCATTCGAGCATTTACATAACTCTAAGGAGAACTAACCCTAACCCTAAATACTGGAACGATCGGAACTCTTGCCAATGCATTAACACCAAAACGGAAAACAATGTGTTGAAAAGTTCAATAACAACTTTAGAGTTGTTCCCCTTCTACTATCGACTAAGATCGGTAATTTGCGCCACTGAACGTTTGACTGAATTCGTACAAGTAATCGGTTCGATGATCTTCAAACTTGGAAATAGCGTCCAATACACTTTACAGCTTATGTATAGGGGAATGTCCGAGTAACTCTCCATTCCTGAAAAATAATGGTGACGAGTCCCATTATTTTTCAGGAATGGAGAGTTGCGAGGATATTCCCCTACTTAAAATACACCACTGAGTAATAATTTTATGTGAAATTATGTTCGTATGGAAATTAACACCAATGATTTTGGTGAGTTAATTAAGTAGGCCGGGTTTCATCTCTCCATTACTGAAAAATATTGGGAATGTTGAGACAATACTGTGACTTCGCAGGTGTATTTTAAATAGAAATAAAATATACATTACTTGTGAATGCAATCAAAATGTTTAATCCTTACAAAAATTGTCATATTCAAATTATATTAGACGTTAACGCGGTGGACTCTGGAATCTACTCTTTGCAAATGAACGGGGGCGTAAAGCACGTTTATAATTTCCAAGTTCACTTGAACAAAGCATAAATATTATGAACTATATCCTTATAAACATTGCAAGATATTTTAGTTTAGATGTGGGGGGGCTCTATGGGCCGGAGTCTGTTACCACAGAAGTGTGCAATGTAGTCCACTTGAAATGCATATAGTTGGTGAAATTATTGACTCGAGAATAGAACAAGTATGACTCAGTGGTTTTCCATTTTAAAAAAAGAGCTATTCTCCGTTTCATTTTTTTTTAAATTCCGTTTCATTTCCGTTTCAGACTACAATACGTAATTCTCATTAAATCAAAGTAAGTCTACATATTAGTAGCGAAAAATCACATCAGGAGCAACGGCTACAATTATAATAACTACATGTACATAAAGCATGATTGTCCAACAATTAAGTGCACTACTTTATTCAACGGGGCTTAGGGTTCACAAAACGTAAACATTTATTTTATCATCTCCTTTGACAGTCTAACATCGTCTACAAATTGAAGTATGAGCATGACACAGCGGAAATAAAGTAACATTGCAACGTTCAGTCAGCCGTTTTTTTTGCTAAACGTTTGCAAACATATTTTGACTGGTGGTTCCCGAAATGGTCATTCGGTTTAATGTGTAGCGTAAAAATCTGTCTTCCAAGACAAGCGTTGGTGACAAACCGCTGGTTAAATTTACTCCTGAAAAAACCCCTGTCCCATCTGCGCAGGCGCAACAGACTAAGCAGTAAACCGGCCCCAAGTTCAGCCAGCAAATGTTTCGCTAACGTTCGCAAAGTATTTGATTGGTTCCCAATGTGACCATTTGGTTTACCGTGAAGCACATAATCCAGTCTACCGTTTGCCAATAGTACTGCACACGGGTCAATTGTCAGTTTTACAGCGTATGGCAATAGTAAAATAGTATTAATTTTTTTAACTTCGCGGAATTCCGTTTCCAAATGTAAATTCCATTTTACAGTGGGAATTCCGTCCGTTTTCCGTGATCGCGGAAAATCATTGGGTCTACTGTGCACATGAATCAAAACAAAAAATATTTTAAAAACAAAGGCAATGAGCAGTAATGGATGCTGTATTCGTGGGAAACTCAAAGTTTTCCTGAAGAAATTAACCCATAGAAGCTGAGCTATACTTTCAGACAAGAACCAAGAAAATATGAAAATAGACGTCAGAAATGAGGGTAGTGAACGTTGCATGCGATGCCTTGTTTTGCAACCACTGCCCTGCCCTCCCCTTCTTTTGATTACCAATCATGCACTATTTAAAAACATTAACAGAGCTTGAGATGTTTACTTTGAGCTCAGCCATGGCTGTTTGTGAGAGACTTTTCTCAGCTATGAATAGGGTAAAAATATCCCAGAGAAGTGTTTTGGGGCAGAGAATGTTAAATAATATACTCACAATAATGACACATGGGCCAAAATCCATAAACATTTTTCAACCAATGCCAGCCATAAAAGAATGGCTCACAAGTGGAAAGGGTTCTCGCCACATCCACGGCCACTAAGACATACATCGACACAATAATTATATTGAGATGAACAAGTGGACACTACCAAACAAATAACAAATATTAAATCAACAAATGGACACTATTTAAAAAATAAAGTTTAAATCAACAAATAGAGAAGACAGTGGATACTACTGGACAGACATATACATTTAGTACTTTCTGAGTAAGTGTTGTAACCTATTTGCAAATTCTTTATTTGTGCAATCAAACCAATTACTTTAAGTATTATTACATTATTAAGCACTGTATTAAATTAAATAGGAGTAACACAATTGGTTACCTTAACCTTTAGACTACTGGATTAATTTTTAACAAAAACCACGTTGAGTGGGTACAAGTTTATAATTTTTACTCACATATATTCACTTAAATGTTTCATAAATACATGAAATAAAGTTCATATATGAATCGGTAAGTATTATTTTCGTATCTTTTTTTTGTAATTTTTATTATTTTAGATCGGCTAATGGTGATTAAAATTAGGCAAAAAATCGAAAAAGTTGCGTTTACTTACGGGCATTTGTGGCCAGCTGTCCAGTATTTATGTCCATTATTCCCGATAACAGTGGTTTTCTGACCAGATTTTTTTTTTTAAACCCGAACTATTCGATTCAATATATTGCAAATATCAAATTGGTAATTTTCGTTGTTGGTGCCGCCAAAACGACTTCGAAAAACTTTTTACTTATCAAACCGTATATCTTCGCCTGTTACATAATCAGCTATCGATCCCTATTACATAGCAAATTCCCCTAGTAGAGATGAAAGCTGTTTGACTGTTACTGTATATTGTAAGATGGTTTTTCTTATTTTTCAGCACATGAGAACAATAATATTTGAACAAGTGAAGAAAAGTAAAACAGACTATTTCCAATCAAACGTTTATCATTATTTACATAGCATCAAACTCTCATTATTACGAAATATTCCCTTAGTAGAAGAGTGAAAGCTGTTTGACTGTTACTGTATAGTACTGTACAGATGGTTTTGTGCACAGACAACAACTTTATTTATGAACACTGACAACAGATCACTACGATAAAAACTGAAAGTATCACGTTTTTGGCCGCCATATTAATACATGTAAGGAGGATAACTCTGGAAAGTACACTGGTTTTTGTACAAATGATGTGTGTCCCTATTGCCGCAGAGATCAGTCATTTTTGTTATTCAAGCGCCAAAAATACATTTGCCCAGATTTCAAAAAAACCAGGTACTATTTTGAACTCATCGTAAACCGTTTTGCCAATGTGTACATATTTGAGTATGTATGGCATTTCAACAATAAAACTTGTAAAAAATCAAAACAAAAACCGACCCCCCATTTTTTGAAAAAAAATTCGACTTATAAAAAACGGTACATGTATTTTCAATTGAAAAAATCAAAACAAAAACCACCATTTTGAAAAAAAATCTTTTTTCTTTAATTATATTTCTGTTTCCGGTGAGTGTTGTGTGCAAAACGGCGGGAAATATGAATTGGGGAATGCACTGTATACAGTGTACAGTATATCGACTGACGTGACGTCGGGCGAGGTATCTCGCCTGCAGTAGTCAGAAGGTTAATTATATTTCCGTTTCCGGTGAGTGTCATGTGCAAAACGGCGGGAAATATGAACTGGGGAATGCACTGTATACAGTGTACAGTATATCGACTGACGTGACGTCGGGCGAGATATCTCGCCTGCAGTAGTCAGAAGGTTAAGAAGTATGGGCAAGTGGAAAAATGTATAGGGCAAGTGAATATCTAATTGGCAAGTAATTTTTTTGAAAATTTCTGAACCCGATAATACATAAGAAATCGACAAATGTTGTGTTCATGGTGTTTCTTTTTCTTGTGTAAGACTGCAATGACCCATTCCTTCCATCTTTGAGAACAACCATCATATTAGATAAATTATAATATTTATTTTGAAAACACAGAACATTAACCCTTAAGATATTTAATTTAGAAATCATTACTCCTCAAACTTAATCATATTCATGGGTGCAATTCTTCTCGGTATCTTGCCTCTAATTCTGATTATTTCGAAAGGTGCGATTTTTCCCTCTTCTGCATTTTGAGGAGTGTGATATCCACTCCCCACGTAAGCATTTTGAGGAGTGCGATTTTTAGCACTCATGAGTTTTTCAAAAATGAAAGTCTGCTGTATGCTTATTCAGAGAAATTCTAATGTCCATTTTTTCAAATATCTATTCCTACAATGCATTCCATATTTATTTTATTTTATCACAATCATAAAACAAGTGTTGGAAGGTTTCAGGGACATTTTTACAAAAATTACACTTATTTGAATCTACATAGTGTATCATCTGTAAGAAAAAAATTGTAGCTAAAATCCGATGGAGCAGTCGATACTGAAACCATATCAGGGTTGTATCTTTTACACATTTGAAGGGTAGAGCATAAAACTTTTCCCACATACAACAATCATATGTTAAACCCTTAGATGCATATTTTGTTTGTGACTTTGGTATTTAAAATATTGTACAAATCTTTACTTCTCGTGTTTTCATTTAGCATAATTTTCATTTTAAAAGGTAATATAGGTCTTTTTGTAGGAGTGAATGTTGTATTGCTAATGTTTTGTAATGAGTGTAAGAAAGATTTTACAGTATTCACTAGCGATGCGTAATTTAAAAAGTTTGTCTTCAGGTCATATATCTTTCTTTAAAAGTCAGTTTCCTTCATCATCAAGTAAGTCATTTATGAACAAAATCCCTTTGTTTATATAATTAATATACACAAATGGTTTATTGTCTTTTAGTATTTTTGTATTGTACCAAATATTCAGTCCTTGTATATCTTCTGTATTTTTAAGATTTTGGTTTTTCTGTATTAATAGCCAGCTGATAAGTACATCTTTCCAAAACCTATTTTGGATATTTTTCTGCTTTAATGTAATGAAATAATCTCCATGAATAATAAGATCTTTTGTAGTCAGACAGGTGGTTGACTTAAATAAATTTACCCCTTTTGTGTTGTTTAGAAAAAGTCAAGATCTCAACCAAAACGATTTTAAAGAGGTCACAATATGATGTATATTTGGCATTTTTAAACCATATTTGCAATCTTGTGTTAATATATCTCGCTTAAAGGAGGGGACAATTAAGGCATTTGGCCTGGTATGCATAGTCAACGATATATAATGCACATTATTGCTTAATATCAACAAGTATAATCGTATAGTTAATTAATAAAACGGTTAAATGTGACGGCTATTATATATAACGGGTGCAGCCATTTTGTTCCATCCCAGTGAATACGCCCTCTGGCGAGCTGGTGGTTACATAATACCTAACGTGTCACGTCAGGAATTAGTCTTGGAACTGAAGAAACAAAACATACCTGATTTTTGCGGATGCATCATAATGTTCTGTAATAATAGCCATCCCAGTAAGCCAACAACAATTATATATTATTTTTCAATACAAAATAAACCACCATTGTCAAAGTGTTGAAATAACTGTATTATGTTTTGTACATAAATTAACCCAAGTACTGAAATAATAATCGAAGTGTTTTCTTGGTTAATTGGTCTTTTCTTTCCGTGGCCTGTACCTGTGGTTACTGATTGGCAGGTGTATATTTAGACGGTCACCCAGACACTGTGTCTAGACACACTAAAAGACGTGCCTCTTTTATTAAGATCACAAGGTATTGTCTGATAGCCACGCGGACTCCCCTCAAATCATAATGGACATTATCACTTTATTACTGTAAGTAATTCTGTAAAACCCTTTATTAAGTAGACTTTCCCATCTAAAATCACAAAACTGACCAACTACATAGTCCCAAAGAAAAGAACAGTATCACTTGGGTATTGTGAGTGGTCATTTTTGCTCGAACGTACGCTACCAATAGGCCTAATAATAGGCATTTTTTTCTTTGGATTTAAAAAAAAAAGAAAAATACTATAACTCATTCTATTGATGAAAATTGAGATATATTTAATTAAATAGTTTATTATACTATCAAGTCATTTATGTTGTTTTACAAGTCAGGTTGATGAAAGCGAAGAGCCTTGTCGTAAATTAGAGCGTTTATTTACACTGTGCACAGAGGAGATGGACGAAACTGACGTTACTTCGCCCCAAGCTATACCACCGGACGTCACAAAAACGAAACAAAATGGCTGCCCCTAGTTAGCAGGAATAATCATGTTTTTGTATTAACTCTAAAATTACGCGTTTTTCATTTGTTAAGGTGTCGGTATGTGTTGGTGGTCCGGGTATGCATCTTTCCAACACATAAGGCTCTTGTTTGAGTTGACCATATCTTTAATTTTTTCGGGTTTATTTAGCCAAATAAATTTGAAAAAGATTTTATTTATATCTTCTATAATGTATTTTGGTGGATTTGGTAATGATATTAATAAGTACAGTACACGAACCAACCATAGTGGCAATATCGGAGATCGGCTCGGCGGTTTCGGCGGTCTTGGAAAAAATATAGGTTTCCAAACATTCGGCGATCGGCGGATCAGCAATTTTGTAAAATATTTATTTCAACAAGAATTACGTTTGCACTTCATCCAACGCGTAGAACTGTTCATTATGATTATATTGACCATGTTTACATGCACATTGTTATTAACAGCTTCAAGTCATAAAAGTGAAACACCAATTTTTAAAAATAAATAAATTGTGAAACTGACTCACGTGCAACTTGCGTCAGCTGTGGAAGAATCCATTATATATGATGGGGATCAGTTTGATCAGTTTGACTTTTCGATGTGCCACCGATTTAAAAAAAAAAAAAGGGACAGGGGTGGTTTGAGGGATGGTTGTTTAAAACCAAATTGGCTATCAGACTATTTTGTTCCACACCAGTAACAACTTGCTGCGATTCTGCAAATTCGCACCGGTCACTTTGCTGCGAATCTGTGACCTCTTTATGTGTCGGTTGTTGTGAACTGCCGATATGTTATAAATTTAATTTAATTAAAAACAAAACAAAAAAACAAACAAACTAAAACAAACCTTGTATGCCGCAGCGTTGACATACATTTTAAAAGCAGAATTATTAAATTATTATCCTAAAACTTCTGTTATTGATATATTCCGATTGGCATCTTAAATCATTCACTCTATATACTGACTATAATAAATTTTAAAACTAAAACACATGATGTAATTTAACTGACTGACAACCCTTGTAGACAGCTGACAAAGGAAAACTATAAAGGAAAAGGTGCGTCACTGCATGTGTCTGGGGGGGGGGGGGGGTGGTATTGCGGTTTTGAGAGAAAAGAATTGAAATCGACAAATAAATGTGCATGTGGCTTGCCTACGTGACGGCTGTCACAAGCGGCTAACAAAAACTTCATTTTATTTGTATTATTATTACATGTATTATTATTTAGGGTGTTTTTTTAAATTCATTTTTTTTTTTCTTTTTCTGCTTTTGCCAGTGCAGGCACGTATGAAATAATGTTAGTATGAGGGGGGGGGGGGGTTGTCTAGACTGGCGAGCTACGTTTATGGGGGGTGGGGGTTACAAAACAATGTACACAGGCGCATGTGCAGAAAATTGAGTACCGGTGTCTAGACTGGTGAGATGTTTTTAGGGAATGTCGGGTCATGCTTCGCAAAAAAATATTTTTTTAAAAGAAAATTCGGGAAGGGGGAGGAGGGTAGACCCTGAAGCACACCCCTGTGCACACGCGCCTGCAATATAATTATGTTTGCGGCTTAATTTACCAACGGCCCAAACGATCGCGGGTCTGCAAGCTGCTTTGTTAATCGATTTCCAAAAGGAACTAGGGTTCAAGTTTGATTTGAGGCTGTTTTTATTGTGGATATATTCCCGCTAGCCCCCATTTACATTTTCTTCACTATCTGTAACAATAGAATTATACATGTATGTTTACCACCGATTTGACAAATGATCGTTAGTCGTTTCGTCTGTGTTGGAAGTGATTTTCGATAGGAACGTACGCAGGCACGTGGTAATAATATCCAGGTGTGGGGGTTTGGAGCACAATCTCTAATGGAGGGGGCTCAGTCTCTAGTGTGGGAAGGAACAGAAGCCAATTTTAAAAAATCTGTATTTATATATAGGACAAAACAAACAAAAAACCGTACATATTCGTCCACAAGTGGGAGAGGTGTGTGCTACATGTGCCTGGAAGAGGTTTTATATGGGGATGTTGTTGCTGCAAATATGTTATATCTAACCCCATTTACCTTTTTACTAGCTGTACCAATATCATTCTGTGTACCAACGATCTCAACGATCGCCGTTTGTGTGCTGATTTGTAAATATGAGAGTTAGCGTGATTTCCAAAAGGAACGTTGGTAAAGGTTGTATCTGGGGCTGTTGTTGTTGTTGCAAGAATATTCTCTCTAGCCACCATTTACCCTTTCTGCTCTAGCTGTACCAATATCATGTTTACCGCCGATTTGTCCAACGATCCGAACCATCGTTTCGTCTGCGAGCTGTTTTATTTAATTAATGTGAGTTAGCGTCATTTCCTAAAGGATCTTGGATACAGGTTTTATCTGGTGCTGTTGTTATGGGCCCGGTATATCATCTCTAACCCCCAATTACATTTTCTCTACTAGCTGTATCAATAACATTGTATACTTGTTTACCGCCGATTTGACCAACGATCACCGATCGTTTGTGTGCTGCTTTGTTAATATGTGAGCTGGCATAATTTCAAAAAGGAACTTGGGTACAGGTTTTATCTGGGGCTGTTACTGTTACTGGTGTATTCTCTCTAGCCACCATTTACTGTTTCTCCACTTGCTGTATCAATAACATTGTATGCTTGTTTACCGCCGATTTGACCAACGATCGCCGATCGTTTGTGTGCTGCTTTGTTAATATGTGAGCTGGCGTAATTTCAAAAAGGAACTTGGGTACAGGTTTTATCTGAGGCTGTTATTGTTACTGGTGTATTCTCTCTAGCCACCATTTACCCTTTCTCCTCTTGCTGTATCAATAACATTGTATACTTGTTTACCGCCGATTTGACCAACGATCGCCGATCGTTTGTGTGCTGCTTTGTTAATATGTGAGCTGGCGTAATTTCAAAAAGGAACTTGTGTACCGGTTTTATCTGGGGCTGTTGTTGTTACTGGTGTATTCTCTCTAGCCACCATTTACCCTTTCTCCACTTGCTGTATCAATAACATTGTATACTTGTTTACCACCGATTTGACCAACGATCGCCGATCGTTTGTGTGCTGCTTTGTTAATATGTGAGCTGGCGTAATTTCAAAAAGGAACTTGTGTACCGGTTTTATCTGGGGCTGTTGTTGTTACTGGTGTATTCTCTCTAGCCACCATTTACCCTTTCTCCACTTGCTGTACAAATATTATGTTTACCGCCGATTTGACCAACGATCACCTGTTGTTTCGTTTCATAACTCCTGTTAATAGTTATTGTGAGCTGGCGTGATTTCCAAAAGAAACTTGGGTACCTGATTTATCTGGGACTGTTGTTGTTGCGGATATATATATACAGTTGAACTTCGTTAACTCGAAGTTGAAGGGGATGACGAAATAGTTCGAGTTTCATGGAGTTCGAGTTTTCGAAATTCGTACAGCAGACCCCAAAGTGAAACTGCATTGTAGTATTATCATTTCGTTGATATCGGAAGACACGTTTGCTGCTCCATCCCTGTCCCCAACACAGATGTTAGCACATTCTTCTGTGTATATGATAAAACTAAGTAAATATTAACAGAAACGAGATAATTAAATCCAATCAATTTGACGTACATCTCTATGTACTTTTATTGTATTTATTAATAAATTAAAATACTGAATGTCGATTGCTTGGATGACAAGAAAGCGTGACTATTAACCGATCTGGCTATCCCCCCGTTGCCGGGTCCTTCCCCAGATTGTTTGATCTCTGATGTATCAGTTTCTAACATAACTAAATGACTAGTAATGAATCATTTTGAATTCACACTTAAATAGCAAATAACAAATTTGACATGATTCACTCGTTTAAGAGAAAAAACAAACAGCGTTAATTGTTATTACAACAGTTCTTTGAAGATTACAAGACTATCCGTACTTTGTGTAATGAGGCCCGCTGCCATGTACAAACATCGACAACCAAATGCAGGCATGTAGGATCATTTCGTTCCGCATAGTCGGCGATCTATTATTCTGTAATTACCGAGTGTATCATCGATAGCCGAGACCAGTCGGGGAACTCACGCTTGGCTTGGGTGACAATTCATTTTTCTTTAAAGTATTACCGGTACAGTTAAAAGGCTCAGTCACTCCACAAACTTCGAGTTTTGGAAGTGCAATATCCCTTAATTTTTTATGGTGGGACCAAAAAATTACTTTGAGAGATAGAGTTTTTCGAATGTTCGAAGTTTCACTTCGAGAGATCGACGTTTTTGAAAGATCGAAGTTCGAGTTATCGAAGGTCGACTGTGTATATATATATATATATATATATATATATATATATATATATATATATATATATATATATATATCCCTCAGTTACCTGTGTTCCAATAGCTGTACCAGTATGCTTACTAGTATATCTTTTTTACCAACGGTCCTATGTTATTTTGTCTAGGAGCTTTCTTTTAATAACTCAAAACGTGTCAGCAATTACAAAAGGATCGAGTTCGGGCTTTATATAGGGCTGTCATTTACATGTTCATTTGATTTTGATTTGGAAAAACGTGTAATCATAAAATATGCCATTTCTCTCCAATAACCGTACATGCACAGTTGTGCGTTTACCAACCCGATTTACAAAAGTAATTTGGGTGCAGGTTTGTCTGGTGTGTGCGACCCACCCCCCACCCCTCACCCCCCCCCCCCCACACACACACACAGATAGAGGGGTTCTGCGGTTATTTCAGGTGTTATTTACTTTTATTTTATTTTTATTAGGGTCTTTTTCTTCAAATCCCCTGCGCGTGCTGTAACCTCACCGTGGTGCAGGGGTGTAACATTCTCTTTGAGAATGGCCAATACAGCACAAATTGAAGTTTAGAGTAAAATTCAGTATCCGTAAAATTCTGTGATATTTGTATTTGTATTTTTGCACAGTTCTTTACACTGTTTTTGTTTAAATCTCTAATTTTTATATTGATGATGATCATCACTTTATTTATTTGCATTACCATAGTTTGACACCCAATAGCCGATGTATTTTTCGTGCTGGGGTGTCGTTAAACATTCATTCATTCATTCATTTTCTTCAAATATATCAGATTTGACTTTCATTAGTATTTACAATATTGTGACGATTTAAAAAAACAACAACAAAAAACCCAAACAACAACAACATTTTAATTCAAATTTTGTCTTGCAGCTGTTCCTTTTTAACCTTTAGACTACTGGATTAATTTTTAACAAAAACCACGTTGAGTGGGTACAAGTTTATAATTTTTACTCACATATATTCACTTAAATGTTTGATAAATACATGAAATAAAGTTCATATATGAATCGGTGAGTATTATTTTCGGGTCTTTTTTTGTAATTTTTATTATTTTAGATCGGCTAATGGTGATTAAAATTAGGCAAAAAATCGAAAAAGTTGCGTTTACTTACGGGCATTTGTGGCCAGCTGTCCAGTATTTATGTCCATTATTTCCGATAACAGTGGTTTTCTGACCCGAATTTTTTTTTAAACCCGAACTACGATTCATATTGCAATATTTGGTAATTTTCGTTGTTGGTAAAACGATCAAATTTATTATCAAATTAGCTGTTAGAATCAGCTATCGATCCCTGAAAATTACCGCGACGTGCCGCCATTGTTGTCAAGCGAAAATACTTGCCGAAAACCACTTTTTGAACTCAAAATTTCAAGGTATTTTCAATTGAAAAAATCAAAACAAAAACCACCATTTTGAAAAAAAATCTTTTTTCTTTAATTATATTTCCGTTTCCGGTGAGTGTCGTGTGCAAAACGGCGGGAAATATGAATTGGGGAATGCACTGTATACAGTGTACAGTATATCGACTGACGTGACGTCGGGCGAGATATCTCGCCTGCAGTAGTCAGAAGGTTAAGCACATAAAATTCAGTGCAGCGGGAGTGGAGAAACAACAGCAGTCTGAAGATTGGATTCATCCACGCTATATTTATTGTTTTATATTTTCACATTATATACAATTATGCTCCCCACAACCTAACCACAATCCGAAGTATGCTAAACATTTCTCTTTTACGGTCTTGTTTTGCCTGCCTTACAGCAAACCACCAGACGTTTCGAATACACCGACTCCAGACGTCTCGAATACACAGACTCTCAAAGGAAGCAAATCACCACACCATGCATGGGTGTTAATTCCCTCTTTTCCACGTGTTGTATGGGATGGCCGGTAATTGTAAAAGGTGGGAGAAAATAGGTGTGATTGGGCCGGCGATGAGGCACAACTAGGCCAGTTGGTTCTATCACATAAAGAAAGTACTAGTATATCAGGCCCATATGCGGGCTTTTTAATGGGGCGGGGGGTGGGGGTGGAGGTGCGAATTCCTCGTGCTGGGACCAACAATGGGTAAGACTCGATAAGAATAACGTTATCTAAATTTGATAGAAAAATTTACTGTGGATCTTTGGTTATTATTTTTTTAAATAATAATCATTTTAAAAAATCGACACCATATGCGCACGGTATCAACCGATGGTAAATATATACATGGAAGATGACACTACGGTACTACATATAGCAACTGAAATTTTAGATGTGTACTCTGCTTTAATAAAAAAAAACCTACTTATATCCGCGCCTGGATGTTATTTATATAGTTGCGATCTATCAGCAGTGATGACAGTAAATTGTCCTATCTTCCTAGAAAGATCAATCAATCAATCAATCAAGTAAAAAATAAATGAGATGACGAAGATTGGTTTCATCCACACTTAATTTACTTTGTTTTTAATTTATGATATTTGGACTGTCTTTGGATTTCTTTCTCTTTTTCAGGTATTTAATACAGTAAGTTCAAAGCCAAATAATAGAAGACAAAGAAGAAAGACCGTTATAGTAGTGTCCGATATATTTTATGTATTTGTAGAATAAAATAAAATTATCAAGATATATTAACCAAAAACGCATTTAATGGTTAAAGAATTTAACCCACCCCAATAATGAATAATTAAATTAAATATCCCAGAATGCACCCACAGACATCTTGAATTAACAAAAAAGAGAGAAGAAAGTCTATACATCATTTATGTGGCATGTAATCGGAGGGGACTTTGTTTTCACCAAAGTGAGTTACATACTCTATTCCTACCCTCAACCCGAAACAAAAAACCCTCCACCCAATAATTATTTACCGTTATGCTACCCACAACTGATACTGCCACAACCCCACCTCCGCCCCTTTTTCTGACCCAAGTAGAAGCGTATGTCTCTTCTTATCATCGGAACGAGTATTACAATTGCAATGCCTTCACCCCCCCCCCCCCCCCCCCCCCCCAGTATGGTAATTTTTAAAAAATAACCCTATAAATGTAAAACTCCACCAAACTCATAAATGTTAACAATGTTATACTGTTTGCTTGGTGAACCGTTCTAAAATACGCCAAAATTCCTTCAAGAAGGGCCGAGGCACCTGCGCCCATAACAGGCATGCGCTACATCTTGTTCTGAATGTGCAGGTAAAACCCTATGACTCTATTGCAAATTGTCTGTGATTAATTTATGGGAAATTTAACTGAAAATACTAACGTTTTCCTGAAAGTACAACTTGCAGCAATTCACTGTGTGACAGGTATCAACAATAATTTGTGAAATATCACATTTAGTATTCGATAGAACCACAAGCAATGTCTAGCATATTATTTTGTTTAGAATACATTATACCAGCTGAACGGTATTGTAGTGGATTACACGAACCCATGGTCATGCCACAAGGCTTCGGGTCCCTTCTGTACTTCAATCTTTCACCTCACTACAGTGCCTCAGCAAAAAAAAAGAATGAAAAAAAAGAAGTAAATAAATAAAAAAAGAATAAAAAAAAGAAAGAATAAATAAATAAAAATTGACAAGCTCGTAGTACGTGTGGGGCCCCTAGGCTTCAGCGTAGTTAGCCTTGTGGATAATACGGCCCTGCACTAAACTTGGAACAGAATCCCCACACTGACCATCAGTGTGATGATTGTTTCTCCCCTTTGATGATCCATGCATATATATATATATATATATATATATATATATATATATATATACTCTTCAAAAAAAGAAACGCAAAAGGGTACAAATGGGTTATAACTCCGATTTTATGTTTCCTACCAGTTCATGCTTTGTGAATATAAGGTCATTGCATGTCTCAAACACATTCCCACGGTTACATTCGATAAAACGCAGCTACTGTACAATAAAGTTCCAAAATGTGAATATTCGCAAAAACGCAGCCACGTGCAAACCATGTCACCACTGCACGTGCGTTGTCTGCACGTGCAACATGAACACCGACAGTATAAAAGTGCAGGGTGTTCGCTTGCCTGGCCTCTGTATCTGGCCGACAGTTGACAATCCAGGACATGCCACGTCTCAGTGAACCGCAGAGAAACAATGCCATCGGCCGACTAGACGCAGGCGAATCCAGAACGGCCGTTGCCAGGGCATTCCATGTGTCCCCAAGCACCATCTCCAGACTGTGGGACCGTTACCAGCAACATGGATCAACACGTGACCTCCCTAGATCCGGTCGACCACGGGTCACTATCCCCGGGCAGGACCGCTACATCCGGGTACGCCACTTCCCTTCGGGAACGATTGACTACTGCCACACCTCCACAGCCGCAGCAATACCAGGTTTGCGCAGGATATCCAACCAGACCGTACGGAACCGCCTACGTGAGGTAGGAATTCGTGCCAGACGTCCAGTTTCGAGGTGTCATCTTAACACCACAACACCGTCGACTCCGACTGCAGTGGTGCCAGATTCATCGACAATGGCCTCAACTGCGATGGAGACAGGTGTGGTTCAGTGACGAGTCCCGATTTCTGCTCCGACGTCATGATGGAAGATGTCGCGTGTATAGGCGTCGTGGTGAACGTTATGCGGCAAACTGCGTGCAGGAAGTGGACAGATTCGGCAGGGGTAGTGTCATGGTGTGGGCAGCCATCTCACACACTGGCAGAACTGACCTGGTCCACGTGCAGGGCAACCTGAATGCACAGGGCTACATTGACCAGATCCTCCGGCCACACATTGTTCCAGTTATGGCCAACGCCAACACAGTGTTCCAACATGACAACGCCAGGCCTCACACAGCACGTCTCACAACGGCTTTCCTACAGAACAACAACATTAATGTCCTTCCTTGGCCATCGACATCACCGGATTTGAACCCAATTGAGCATCTATGGGACGAGTTGGACCGACGCCTCCGACAGCGACAACCACAGCCCCAGACCCTGCCCGAGCTGGCAGCAGCCTTGCAGGCCGAGTGGGCCACCATCCCCCGGGACGTCATCCGTACTCTGGTTGCTTGAATGGGCAGGCGGTGCCAGGCAGTTGTCAACACACGCAGAGGCCACACCCGGTATTGACTCCAGATGACCTTGACCTTGGTGGTGTGTCCTATCACTTACTCACAATGGACTAGAGTGAATTGTGAACAATCCTGCAACATTTGGTAATTATCGGACTCACCATTCAATAATTAAATCAATTCTCCAAATGTTACGACAATGTGGTTTTGCGTTTCTTCTTTTGAAGAGTATATGTGTGTGTGTGTGTGTGTATATATATATATATATATATAGGTGTGCGCCCCTCCCCCCCCCCCTTTTGGCAGCTTCCTACGGCCACTGCTGGGTTAGCCTAATATATTTTTAATTATGCTGTTCTAAGTCAAATTTTAA
Organism: Gigantopelta aegis; assembly: GCF_016097555.1. NCBI lineage: Eukaryota > Metazoa > Mollusca > Gastropoda > Neomphalida > Peltospiridae > Gigantopelta > Gigantopelta aegis. Next base: position 21,497 of record NW_024533233.1, read on the forward strand.
TATATTTTTCAATTTCTTTTTTCTTTGAAATCATTTAATATTTGGTTTTAATAATTTCTCTTAACTAATGGTTACACAGTGATTAATTTTTGAACAACTGGCCCGATTTGCATGCTTGGCAACGGTCGATTCAACTGATTGTCACATACAACATGCTGCAACAGTGTGACGTTATCTGATCTCACACACACACACACACACACACGATTAGACCATACTGCTCGGGGAGATCAAACATTGAAACAAACGGAGCCCATGATTTTGTTTATTCAAATTATTGCATTGACTTTTTAAAATCACCCCTAAAAATGTAGACTAATCGTGGAACAGTGCACTGGCTAGTACTTAATCCATTATGGTGACCCAGACAATCTGTTAGAACTGTCCCTGATACAAGGCGCACGAGCTGCTTGAGAAATAAACATTGTTTTAGTTTTGACTTGGGCTTGTAGGTCAAAGAAAAAGCCGACATGAAATTGAGAACGTTTTATCATCTAAGCCAAATCGCAGTTATTTTCGTGTTACTACGTAATATTTGTAAAGTGTGTGTGTTTTATTTAACGACGCCACTAGAGCACATTGATTTTTTATCTTATCATCGGCTATTGGACGTCAAACATATGGTCATTCTGACAATATTTTATGTTTTATGTGTACTGATATATAAATATTTTTAAGGGTCGTGTGTTATGATGTGCTCTGTACTGATATATAAATATTTTTACGGGTCGTGTGTTATGATGTACGTGCTCTGTACTGATATATAGATATTTTTAAGGGTCGTGTGTTGTGATGTGCTCTGTACTGATATATAGATATTTTTAAGGGTCGTGTGTTGTGATGTGCTCTGTACTGATATATAGATATTTTTAAGGGTCGTGTGTTGTGATGTGCTCTGTACTGATATATAGATATTTTTAAGGGTCGTGTGTTGTGATGTGCTCTGTACTGATATATAGATATTTTTAAGGGTCGTGTGTTGTGATGTGCTCTGTACTGATATATAAATATTTTTAAGGGTCGTGTGTTATGATGTGCAGGGCTAGCTCTGGGTCAGCAGAACAGTTTCGCCAAATTATCTATTAAACTTCAAATAGAGCAAAAACCCAGTTATTTTGTATCAAAATATAAATTATTACATAAAATTATTTCACCAAATTAAAATAAAATTTGCCAGTTATTTTTTAAATTTGCAGTTGGTGATTTTGGCGAATGCCCGAGCTAGTGCAGAATAGTTTGTGGTAATGTGTTGATTAAAATAATAGTTATGCATAGAGCAGCTGTATGCACAATTATGTTTGTTACTAATGGCATCTTTTTAAATTGATATGGTGGTATATATTGAATACAGTGCTGCAATAAAAATAGATTACTGTTGTTTCATTTTTAAGAAAAACTAAATCTGAATTTTTCCCCTTTTCTGTGGAATGACCCATATATATATATATATATATATATATATATATATATATATATACTGAGTCAAATTAAAAACTTCAGAACCGTTTCATCTTGGCTAATAAGCAAATATGACAGAAGAACGTACTAAATGAAGTATTTTTTTTATTGTATGTTGTCCAAAGAAAGAATAGGAATAAATGTTAAGTCAAAAATCTGTTCGATGCACCCACAGCATTCGTCAAAACCAGAAACAGTCAAAATGGTAATTCATAAGCGGGGTCGTCTGATAAAATCACAGGTTCAGTAGCGCGTATGCCCTCCATGTGTACCCACAATTGCAAGGCAACGCTTCCTCATTGACTGCCTGATGCATGTAATGATAGCCTTAGGGATACGGTGCCATTATTCCACTAATGAGGCACCACGTTCCTGCAAAGTCTGTAGAGGGTTCCTGCGAGAGTGCAGGCGTCTTCCCAGCACATCCCAGACGTGCTCGATGGGATTTAGGTCGGGCGACCTTGAAGGCCAATCCATGACATTGATGCCTGCGTTCCTCGGATAATCCCTTGTCAAGATAAATGTGTGGGGTCTGGCATTGCCATGCTGAAAGATCAGGCCTGGACCATGAGCTGCCATGAAGGGCACAAGTTCCTGGGCCAGTACCTGGTCGCAGTATGCAGCAGCGTTGAGGTTGCCACGGATGACAAGAATCCGAGAACGTCCATTTCCACAGAAAGCATCCCAAACCATTACACTTCCGCCTCTGAATCTGTCAACTTCACTGACACAACACTGAGCATGATGTTCACCACGTCGTCTCCAAATCCTCTGCCTGCCATCGGCAAATCGCAGTGTGAATTTTGATTCATCGCTAAACACGACTCTATTCCATTTCCTCTGAGTCCATCGCAAGTGGCATTGTGCCCACAGCTGACGTTGACATCGATGAAATTGGGTTAAAATGGGTCCAACATATGGGGTCCGTGCGTGGAGGTGAGCGGTTCGCAGCTGATTTCGGATTGTTTGCGCGGACACCTGGCGTCTGAAAAGTTAATTTCTGGTTGCTGTAGCTGTCATGAAACGGTTGAGAAGGTGACGTAACACAATATGACTGTCATCTGCCTATGACGTCACACATGGTCTACCTGGTCGGGGGCGATCAGCTGTGGTGCCTGTTTGTTGCACTCGTGTCCGCAGATCATAAATTGCAACCCAACGCCCTTGCAACGTCAGCTACTGACGTTCTCGTGTGCAACATGCCGACGGCACGTTCACACTGCACATTTGTGAGGCGTGGCATCGAAACAGGTCATAACAAATATCGTTTTAATGTGTTTTTTCGTTGTGTCAGACTACTGTGAGCAAGTAACAATGAAAACACATGTGCTATTGTAGTCACGTGACCAGTGGCACATGCAAAACCACTTTTGCCTCAATGGTGCTTTACTCAAATTTTAGATTGTGATATTTTTAATTTGACTCTCTCTCTCTCTCTCTCTCTCTCTCTCTCTCTCTCTCTCTCTCTCTCTCTCTCTCTCTCTCTCTCTCTCTCTCTCTCTCTCTCTCTCTCTCTCTCTCTGTATATATATTATAGATATAGATATATTGTGAACTGAAAACAGATTAAAAGTAAATATTAAAACAGTAACTACACCATTATTACTAAAGTATCTGAATCTCACTCAATCAGGCATGATCGGAAATATATGTAAATTCCTAATCCAAAGTTCAACGGCAAGCGTTTCACTAACGTTCGCGAACTATTTTATTGGTTCCCGATTTGGCCATTTGGTTTTTGACAATATTCTTTGATAGTGAAGGACGAGTGTAATAAAAGTGTAGTGTAGGGTCCGCTAGTTTGCATTAGTATTCAACATTGTAACATTTCCTTTTTGTTAATTCATGTATTATACTAGTGGGCTATATCCAGGTGTGGCATGTATTATACTACTGACCTATCCAGGTGTGGCATGTGTTATACTAGTGGGCTATATCCAGGTGTGGCATGTATTATACTACTGACCTATCCAGGTGTGGCATGTATTATACTACTGGGCTATCCAGGTGTGGCATGTATTATACTAGTGGGCTATATCCAGGTGTGGCATGTATTATACTACTGTCCTATCCAGGTGTGGCTTGTATTATACTACAGTCCTATCCAGGTGTGGCATGTATTATACTACTGTCCTATCCAGGTGTGGCATGTATTATACTACTGGGCTATATCCAGGTGTGGCATGTATTATACTACTGGTCTATGTTCAGGTGTGGCATGTATTATACTACTGGGCTATGTTCAGGTGTGGCATGTATTATACTACTGGGCTATATCCAGGTGTGGCATGTATTATACTACTGGTCTATGTTCAGGTGTGGCATGTATTATACTACTGACCTATCCAGGTGTGGCATGTATTATATTACTGACCTATCCAGGTGTGGCATGTATTATACTACTGGGCTATCCAGGTGTGGCATGTATTATATTACTGACCTATCCAGGTGTGGCATGTATTATACTACTGGGCTATCCAGGTGTGGCATGTATTATATTACTGACCTATCCAGGTGTGGCATGTATTATACTACTGGGCTATCCAGGTGTGGCATGTATTATACTAGTGGGCTATCCAGGTGTGGCATGTATTATACTAGTGGGCTATATCCAGGTGTGGCATGTATTATACTAGTGGGCTATATCCAGGTGTGGCTTGTATTATACTACTGGGCTATATCCAGGTGTGGCATGTATTATACTAGTGGGTTATATCCAGGTGTGGCATGTATTATACTACTGACCGATCCAGGTGTGGCTTTTATTATATTACTGGGCTATATCCAGGTGTGGCTTGTATTATACTACTGGGCTATCCAGGTGTGGCATGTATTATACTACTGGGCTATCCAGGTGTGGCATGTATTATACTAGTGGGCTATCCGGCATGTATTATACTACTGGGCTATCCAGGTGTGGCATGTATTATACTACTGGGCTATCCAGGTGTGGCTTGTATTATACTACTGAGCTATATCCAGGTGTGGCTTGTATTATACTACTGGGCTATATCCAGGTGTGGCATGTATTATTATACTGACCTATCCAGGTGTGGCTTGTATTATACTACTGGGCTATCCAGCATGTATTATACTACTGGGCTATCCAGGTGTGGCATGTATTATACTACTGGGCTATCCAGCATGTATTATACTACTGGGCTATCCAGGTGTGGCATGTATTATACTACTGGGCTATCCAGGTGTGGCATGTATTATACTACTGGGCTATATCCAAGTGTGGCTTGTATTATACTACTGTCCTATCCAGGTGTGGCATGTATTATACTACTGAGCTATCCAGGTGTGGCATGTATTATACTACTGGGCTACATCCAGGTGTGGCTTGTATTATACTACTGTCCTATCCAGGTGTGGCATGTATTATACTACTGGGCTATCCAGGTGTGGCATGTATTATACTACTGGGCTATCCAGGTGTGGCATGTATTATACTACTGTCCTATCCAGGTGTGGCATGTGTTATACTACTGGGCTATCCAGGTGTGGCATGTGTTATACTAGTGGGCTATCCAGGTGTGGCATGTATTATACTACTGGGCTATCCAGGTGTGGCATGTATTATACTAGTGGGCTATCCAGGTGTGGCATGTATTATACTACTGGGCTATCCAGGTGTGGCATGTATTATACTACTGGGCTATCCAGGTGTGGCATGTATTATACTACTGGGCTATCCAGGTGTGGCATGTATTATACTACTGTCCTATCCAGGTGTGGCATGTGTTATACTACTGGGCTATCCAGGTGTGGCATGTGTTATACTAGTGGGCTATCCAGGTGTGGCATGTATTATACTACTGGGCTATCCAGGTGTGGCATGTATTATACTACTGGGCTATCCAGGTGTGGCATGTATTATACTAGTGGGCTATATCCAGGTGTGGCATGTATTATACTACTGTCCTATCCAGGTGTGTCATGTATTATACTACTGGGCTATATCCAGGTGTGGCATGTATTATACTACTGTCCTATCCAGGTGTGGCATGTATTATACTACTCTCCTATCCAGGTGTGGCATGTATTATACTACTGGGCTATCCGGCATGTATTATACTACTGGGCTATATCCAGGTGTGGCATGTATTATACTACTGGGCTATCCAGGTGTGGCATGTATTATACTACTGACCTATCCAGGTGTGGCATGTATTATACTACTGGGCTATATCCAGGTGTGGCATGTATTATACTACTGGGCTATCCAGGTGTGGCATGTATTATACTACTGGGCTATATCCAGGTGTGGCATGTATTATACTACTGGGCTATCCAGGTGTGGCATGTATTATACTACTGGGCTATATCCAGGTGTGGCATGTATTATACTACTGGGCTATCCAGGTGTGGCATGTATTATACTACTGTCCCATCCAGGTGTGGCATGTATTATACTACTGGGCTATCCGGCATGTATTATACTACTGGGCTATATCCAGGTGTGTCATGTATTATACTACAGTCCTATCCAGGTGTGGCATGTATTATACTACTGGGCTATATCCAGGTGTGGCATGTATTATACTACTGGGCTATATCCAGGTGTGGCATGTATTATACTACTGGGCTATCCAGGTGTGGCATGTATTATACTACTGGGCTATCCAGGTGTGGCATGTATTATAGTACTGGGCTATATCCAGGTGTGGCATGTATTATACTACTGTCCTATCCAGGTGTGGCATGTATTATACTACTGGGCTATATCCATGTGTGGCATGTATTATACTACTGGGCTATCCAGGTGTGGCATGTATTATACTACTGGGCTATATCCAGGTGTGGCATGTATTATACTACTGGGCTATCCAGGTGTGGCATGTATTATACTACTGTCCCATCCAGGTGTGGCATGTATTATACTACTGGGCTATCCGGCATGTATTATACTACTGGGCTATATCCAGGTGTGGCATGTAGTATACTACTGTCCTATCCAGGTGTGGCATGTATTATACTACTGGGCTATATCCAGGTGTGGCATGTATTATACTACTGGGCTATATCCAGGTGTGGCATGTATTATACTACTGGGCTATCCAGGTGTGGCATGTATTATACTACTGTCCTATCCAGGTGTGGCATGTATTATACTACTGGGCTATATCCAGGTGTGGCATGTATTATACTACTGGGCTATCCAGGTGTGGCATGTATTATACTACTGTCCTATCCAGGTGTGGCATGTATTATACTACTGGGCTATATCCAGGTGTGGCATGTATTATACTACTGGGCTATATCCAGGTGTGGCATGTATTATACTACTGGGCTATATCCAGGTGTGGCATGTATTATACTACTGGGCTATCCAGGTGTGGCATGTATTATACTACTGTCCTATCCAGGTGTGGCATGTATTATACTACTGGGCTATATCCAGGTGTGGCATGTATTATACTACTGGGCTATATCCAGGTGTGGCATGTATTATACTACTGGGCTATCCAGGTGTGGCATGTATTATACTACTGGGCTATCCAGGTGTGGCATGTATTATAGTACTGGGCTATATCCAGGTGTGGCATGTATTATACTACTGTCCTATCCAGGTGTGGCATGTATTATACTACTGGGCTATATCCATGTGTGGCATGTATTATACTACTGGGCTATCCAGGTGTGGCATGTATTATACTACTGGGCTATATCCAGGTGTGGCATGTATTATACTAATGTCCTATCCAGGTGTGGCATGTATTATACTAGTGGGCTATATCCAGGTGTGGCATGTATTATACTAGTGGGCTATATCCAGGTGTGGCATGTATTATACTACTGTCCTATCCAGGTGTGTCATGTATTATACTACTGGGCTATATCCAGGTGTGTCATGTATTATACTACTGGGCTATCCAGGTGTGGCATGTATTATACTACTGTCCTATCCAGGTGTGGCATGTATTATACTACTGGGCTATATCCAGGTGTGGCATGTATTATACTACTGGGCTATCCAGGTGTGGCATGTATTATACTACTGGGCTATATCCAGGTGTGGCTTGTGTTTTCAAATATCCACTCTTAAAAGAGGCATTCTTTTTGTTACATTATTTATATAATTATAGATTAATAGCATTATCACCAAGCATTTAAATCGTGCCCACTGTAGAATGTTCTTGGATAAACAGAGAATACTACATGAGTGATCATTACAAAACATTTTTGCTTCCGAGTTGCTTCAAACCGTACCTAACGAGCCAACATTGGCGTTGCCTGGGGAGTGGGAAGGGGACCTATATGCTCTCTCCAAGCAGCCCTCTTCTTTGTTTTCCAAACCACATTATTTATGTTTTTCTGTCGACCTATTAACAAGGGGTCGGGTCGTAGCTCAGTGGTACAGCGCTATCTTGATGTACAACCGATCCTCGTCGGTGGACTATTTTTCATTCCAGCCAATGCTCCACTACTGGTGTAACAATTAAAGGCTGTGGTATATAATATCCTGTCTGTGGGATGGTGCGTATAAAAACTGCTTTGCTGCTAATCGAAAAGAGTAACCCATGAAGTGGCGGCATCGGGTTTCTTGTCTCAATATCTGTGTGTCCGACGCCATATAACCATAAATAAAATATGTTGAGTGCGTCATTATATAAAACATTACCTTCCTTCCTTCCTTCCCTATTAAGAGTCTCAAAAACAACGTCACTGTAGGCCTATTCTGGATAACATCGTTTTTTCTATATCAGTTGCGAGATCTCTATTACGCTAACTGAATATTTCGTATTAGTACATGTATGTTTGAGGTGTCTGCTAGATTATGTAACCGTTTGTTCACATCAGAAGATAGAAAATGGTTTAGCCAAAATTTTAGCCTTTTGCAAATTCTATTAGCCTTTTTCTTTTTCTTTTTTTCAATCAGCCAATGGCTAAGTTGGCTATCGACAGCTTAAGCTTGAACTTTTTTAACATGCCCCTATACCATGTACTAAGGTTTCAGGCATGTCCATCCCAGGTCTTGTCTCTGTCAAACATTTGGTAATCGAAGGAAACCCGCTACATTGTTCTTAATGCAGCATGAGATTTTTTGTATGCACTTTCCCACTGAGAGGAAATCACATACCATGGCCCTTGACCAGTTGAGGTGTACTGGTTGGAACGAGAAAAAACAATCAGTTGGTTGTGATCCATCGAGGTGCTTAGATCATGCGACGCAAAGACCTCAAGTGAGCACTCAACAAGAGAAATTAAAGTGACAGACCCTAGTTTTTAAACACTACGATGCAATTTTCACTATTAAAGCCATTTTTGATAATTTAAATTACATTTTATTATTTAGAATGTTCACTTTTGTATACCTAAAGTGGTTGTTGTCATCTGGGATGTGGTTATCCAGGTTTTAGTAAAACCCCAAAATACATTTTTCATAATTCTAAAAACGCACTTTGAGAAATAATGGTTATCGAGACAATTTTAATTAAAATTTTTTATGGTATTTCCATGTTTAAACATCACAAACTTTAGCTTCTCTCAATTATAACCTTATCCAAATGTGTTGCAGGTTTGTAGATTAACTAAACTTAGTGTCCATTTATACAGGCTGAAACGGGGTTCTGCGCAGGGCTCACCCTGGATCAAAAATACAGTACCTGTAGCCAAATTATTAGCCAAATGAAATTTTTATTAGCCATATTGAAAATGCTTTAGCCAAATTTGTTTTACGCAGCACTGTATACAGTATTTATATATGAATATGAAAATGTATCTTTTTTAGCTAATTGTGTAGAAACTGGAATAAATAGGAATAACAAAATCTCAAAATTTCAGCAGAGGTAGGGTTGGGATGGGGTTATAATATGCAGTATCTTCAGAGTTTGAAGCCAGTAGCCTACCCCATACACCCACCCCCACTTCTAAGGCCTATGACATTAAATTACAGAAATATGGGGGTGGGTTGGATGTTTATGGATGGTGTTGTTTTTTTCTTTCTTCCTTTTTTCCCAAATAAAAAATTGAGAGGTTTTTTTTTTATCTATAGAGCTCATTATTTCTTTAAATAGCAATCTTTATGTTAGTTTGAATTGCTTTTTTTTTTTTTCTTCTTTTTTTTTTTAAGTGACCCATCAATTCCCCACCCCAAACAATTTCATAATTTGTGCCATGTTGCGGTTGATTTCAGCGTCGTGTTCAACGCTTGCTGTGATTTCTGCTTATAAAATACCTCGGCTAAGAATGCCGAATTTACAGTATACTCCATTTGTTAAAACCCCCTACAAAAAAACAAAAAACAACAACAACAAAACAACACCTTTAATAACATTAAAATTTACAGTATTTTTAAATCCAGCTAACTTATTAAATGTCACCTCACAGTCTTACAAATTTATATCTAAAATTATCTAACAAATATGATTATTGTAAACTAATTTTATTCAGTGTACATTTAACTGCAATTTGTATAATTTAAATACTGCATGTTCATTTCCGGCGATCACGATCTGCATGCGTGGTCTCGACCATGGGTACAAAATTAACAAAGACAAAGGAATAAACAAAAACTGCAGTTAGGTATTCATTGATGCGAATAACTATTGTTTTTCTACAAATTTACATCAAGATTTACTTTTGCGTAATCGTATTGTTTAATGTCCGAATTATATACGGCGCTCGCATTTATATAATATACACTATTGACTTACAAGTATGTCATCTGACAAATTATATACGGCGCTCGCGTTTACGTAATATACAATATTGACTTACAAGTACGTCATCTGACAAATTATATACGGCGCTCGCGTTTACGTAATATACACTATTGACTTACAAGTACGTCATCTGCCAAATTATATACGGCGCTCGCGTTTCCGTAATATACACTATTGACTTACAAGTACGTCATCTGCCAAATTATATACGGCGCTCGCGTTTACGTAATATACACTGTTGACTTAAATTACAAGTACGTCATCTGCCAAATTATATACGGCGCTCGCGTTTACGTAATATACACTATTGACTTACAAGTACGTCATCTGCCAAATTATATACGGCGCTCGCGTTTCCGTAATATACACTATTGACTTACAAGTACGTCATCTGACAAATTATATACGGCGCTCGCGTTTACGTAATATACAATATTGACTTACAAGTACGTCATCTGCCAAATTATATACGGCGCTCGCGTTTACGTAATATACACTATTGACTTACAAGTACGTCATCTGCCAAATTATATACGGCGCTCGCGTTTCCGTAATATACACTATTGACTTACAAGTACGTCATCTGCCAAATTATATACGGCGCTCGCGTTTACGTAATATACACTGTTGACTTAAATTACAAGTACGTCATCTGACAAATTATATACGGCGCTCGCGTTTACGTAATATACACTATTGACTTACAAGTACGTCATCTGCCAAATTATATACGGCGCTCGCGTTTCCGTAATATACACTATTGACTTACAAGTACGTCATCTGCCAAATTATATACGGCGCTCGCGTTTCCGTAATATACACTGTTGACTTACAAGTACGTCATCTGCCAAATTATATACAGCGCTCGCATTTACATAATATACACTATTGACTTACAAGTACGTCATCTTCCAACAAAAATCAAAGCCTTAATCTCAGACAGTCTTTGGTTTGAATTGATATTTAAGAAGCCAATCAGATGTCTTTAAATTGATATCCAACATGTATCATATCTTCATGTGCTAATATCTTACATTGTTGCCTAAAACATTTACGCAGAGGTACGCTTGGTGATTACTGTAAAGAATTCATATTTGTTTAGTGCATTTGGCACTGTTCTTTTGCCATTCTTCGTCATTATTGTTAGGTCTATAACCCTTCGGACTACTGAACCTTCGGATCATTGAACCTTCGGACTGTTGAACCTTCGGACTATAGAGATGTAACCCCTCCAGCCTTTAGAAGAGGTCAGTGTTTTTGTTGTTTTCTATAAGTGATAATCATCATCATATGCCTGACAATCTCATCTCTCTTCGTCCCTTAGTTAGGTCAATATATCTGAGGCACTTGCATCCATGGATCATTTAAATATTTTCATTGTATTAATACAAATTAATTTTAAAAATGGTGTTACATGTACCAGTGAATCTTTGATTTTTATATTTGCAGTATGTAATTTGTTTAATAACTACTAAGCCTGAAGTGAATTTTAAGTGGCTGCTAAAATATTTTACATATAATTATTTAACATTTATGTATTGATGTTTTGTATGCTAGCTTTCATGACCAATAATTATTTTTGTTATATGTCCTGTCTATAGTGTGTCCCACAGGGAATGCCTTTTTTTCATGCTTTGAAATTTAGTACAAGTAATTTATTTCTTAGCCAATTGTTTTCTAAATTGGACACGAAAATGGTATTTTTTTTGGTTATTTACAAAATACTTTTATTTTCTTCTTATGTCAAACAAAACTAAAATTATTTAAAAAAAAAAAAATTGTAGGATGGGATTGACTATATGCATTTAAACTAATTTCTTGACAACTACTGGACCATTTCCAGCTAAATGTGGTGGAAAGCTCCCTTAATTGACCCACCAAAATCATGAATTTGGTCTTTCTGACCCCCCCCCCCCCCCGAAAATGGATATGGTGGATGATGTCAATAATTTACTTCGGTGACTGTTTAGTGCAGTGGACCTCTTATTATAAATTTGGTACTTTTGCAGTCTCATTGACATACATGCATGTGTATACTGTCAGTTCTTTTTATATAATTACAGAAATACTCCACGATGAGGAAGATTTGTTTGTTGCAGCAGTATCTTTTACTTCTAATACTCGGCTGTTCAATGAATTATTGTAAGTTATGCATATATTCCTTCTGCAGTAATTTTGTATGGTCATTGTTTCATTGTTGTCATTGTTTCACTTGATGATTTAACGAAATCCCTATAATTTTGTAATTATTTATTATACTGTTGTTCTCGGGTTTTCCTACTAATATACCAGGATTTTAATAAAGCAGGGTGCTTATTTGCCATATGTTTTACATCAGTGCTGGATACTGACAATTTGTAAAAAAAAAAAAAAAATCTAAAACCCAAAGAATCTAAAATCAAATTTATTATTCAAAAGTGTAAGTAATAAAATACAGAGAGTAGTATAAATTAACAATTCTAAAATGAGCTTCATAAATTTTGTATGGCACTACCATGAATGTTATTATGTATTTATTATCCACAAACTGTGGTTTAAAATATGATTGTAATTGCTTTACTGTGGATTTTAATAACATTCAATATTACAATTATATATATTAATGCTGCTGGATGGTGTCAATTTCACAAACCACAACTGCTTCAAGCTTGCAGCTGCTGTAGCCACTTTTAACGTGAGTCGTGTGCCATAACACTTTTCAATGTATTGTTATAATACAGGCAATAAAGATAGCATGTGGATATACAATATTTATGTAACAATTTATTGTAAACCAAGTGGATTAAATCTATCTATCTGTCTATCTGTCTATCTATCTATATCTGTCTATCTATCTTATCTATCTATCTATCTATCTATCTAACATGATATAAATGCAGTGAAAACCGGACCCTCTGTAAACTGGTGTCACAGGAAGTTTACTGGGCCCCGAATATCTCCCCCCACCCCAGTAGGTACATGTATATATCCTAGGAAATACACCCCTTGTCGGAATATTTCCTGTTAATTCAGAGTACTTAATAATTGTATTAGGATATTTTAAAAATACTTTGTAATTGTATTATAATTATTACTTAAAAATGTTTTATCTTTGTTACCTGAACCAACAGTACTTGGAAAGAAATCTAAGGAATTGATATTGCATATGCAATCAAAATGAATGAATGCATGTTTAACGACACCCCAGCACGAAAAATACATCGGCTATTGGGTGTCAAACTATGGTAAATGCAAAAAACTAAAGTGATGATCAACATCAATATAAAAATTCAACAGTTAAATAAAAACACAGTGTAAAGAACTGTGTAAAAATACAAATATCACAAATATATAAAATTAAAATTTAGAGTAAAATTCAGTATCATGTAAAAACTGCAATAAAAGTTCTGGATGGAATCGAAAGGATTCCATCACAGTTCGTGGTCCAAATATATCTTTTCGAATTTCTTTCACAAACTGACACTCCACCAAATAGTCCAGTCAAATTAAGGTTTGACCTGCAACTAATTGCAACAGTAACAATTTTTACGAAAAATTACTCAGAAAGTCTTTAGAAACAACATATAAAAAGTATCGGAAAATATCGGTGGGGGAACATGCTTAATTTTGCGACCAAACTTTGTCCCGAAGGTATATTTAAAATATGACGTCGTAGGGCTTCGTACACATCAAGGGAGATAATAACGTTTTGTCTTTCACATTAAATTGTTGACACTTTCAGTACTATAAAAGATTATTTTACTATGTTACATCTTCTGAAAGCTTTTGTTGAGAATTTAAAACTTGATTCTGATAAATTACGTCTAAATGTGTTTATTTTACATCAAAAAATAAAGTTTCATGGCGCATGCTTTCAAATTCGTTTGCGTCGTCACTGCGTTTTGTTTACATTTTAAAATGTTCGATTTATGACAATTCTGAATAATCGATCCAATTATTCAACTCGGACATCAACAATTGTGTACTGATAGCAAATATTTAATAAAAAATATTACAAATAACGCAATTTTGTTCTGCTGTTTAAAGAAATATAAAGTTGCTCGTTCACATTTTTTTAAACTATGGAAGCCCATATGGATCCATTGCAAATAGAGTGTATTTGCTAACAATGTATTCGCTAGAGACAAAATTACGATTGTTTTTTCTCCTTGGATATGTGAAATATATATATATATATATATATATATATACTAGCTATCAATAATATAATATTGCAAATATGTAAAAATAGATTATTTATATTTGTGTATATTTTGTCAGACAAATTTGTTTTGTGGCTTTGACGCACGTTTTGTTAGTGTTAATTTTGGGTCATTGACTTATTTTTTTGACTCGTTTCTTTTTCATTTTAATTTCTGGAAATATTTTTATTCTGTGTATAATTCTACTTACCTCGGCTTGTTCCATTTTCATTTTTATTTGATTCCACAACTTACACTTTTCACCATTTAATCTAATTTTATTGTAATATTAAACCTTGCCTTCACATTCTTGAAATTTTATTTTTCTTGCTTACACAATGGATATAGTACCGAGTATTTATTATTTATTATAGTAAATATCTACTCAAAATTTATGTGTGCTTCTCAAAAGCATATATTCCGTGAAAAGAATTATCAACTGAAAGTATTGTCTGTTGGTCGAGCAATACTATAGGTATCTCGTCCTCTTTTACATTTAGCTCCTTTACTGAGTTGATTTGTCATTCAACTTCACCATTAATTTTGGTCCAAATGTTTTATCGATATACTCAATAGCCTTGAAACTAGCACTTCTGCCTCCCAAGGAACTGGTATACTTGGTTTTGTGTCTGGCAGTTTTGTACAGTGTGTTGCAGACCAGAATTCATGTACACTTGATGGAAAGAACACCTTCGACAGAATTGGAATAATAACAGGTGTCAAATAGCATGTCAACTATGAAATTTGATAAACTGAAGCATCGTACACCAGTAGATCATATCTTGTCTTCGATGAATTGGCCACTCGGGTTACACATGCCAAGAATGTTGGGATGTACGCAGATGTACCAGAATGGTTTATACTCAGGGAAATCATCTGTGACTTTTGTACCGACGATCGACATGAATGCTGGCGATCCTTCATATATTTACTTAACGATGGTCTTTGTATCTGATCATTCCTGGCGATAGGGATCAACATCAGTATTAACCTTTGATCAGCCATCGTAGTGGGAAGCAAAAACTTGCATCAATAATGAACCGTCAACAAGTCCCCTCTGCTCTATTGACTTGTGATTGGGAGGGTTACATACAGAAATGAGTTTTATTGGCTGCATTGGCCAGCAGATTATACAGAAAGTGTATGCATTTATTACTGCCAATCCAAGAGGAAAGACAGTAAAAATACAATTTTTTCTAGATATTGGCATACAAGATTTGCTTGTCTCTCGAACGTTTAAAATTACATTGCCCTATACTGAACTGGGTGACGAGTGCAGTCCTCAAAGTACTGAAGATGAAACCATAGCTGATTCCACAGTTGACATTTCAAACGTAGATATCGAAATATACGCCCAAGTAGAAGACGTGAGGGTAGATGAGGAAAAGGAACTATTTTGAAGAAGGCGGCTGTCAGTTCTGTCTTACTCACAAGATGCAAGATCTGGAAAAAGACAACCTAGGAGTATGCTTCATGTTCAAGATAGGTCATCATGTTCTACGGAGACGTGATCGCTTTTGGGCTGGATTTTCCTCCCATGATAACCAATGTTCAACAATGCATGGCGGTGATGCTGGTAGGTGATTTACAAAGCAGCTGGAGCATGCATGCAGCTGGTCACTTATTAGTGAAGACACAAACCTTCTTATCGTCTTGTACTGCTATGCTGCTATGAAAATTTAGACTAACAATATAAACCAAAGAGTGGGATATCTAGAAAATGAAGATGGTGCTTGGGCAAAACATATGTCGCTCACTTCTTGTAATAGTTTACGGTTTGTGATAAAACATCAAAGCTTGTTTGTACTGAAAAGGGAGAAGTCCTCAAAAAAAAATTGTCTACTATAATTACAAGACTTTAGTTGCATACTTTCTGAAAGAAGATTTAAGCAAAGACATTGCAGTTAAGTATGATTTACACAGCTTACGCAGAAAACAATTTCAGAAATTATCTGTGTACAAGTTCAAACACAGCAAGCGGGTGTTTTTGCAATATCGACACTGGATTAGCGTAGATGATCATGATGCTGAGTTGGATCCACAGACATGGAGAAACACACAGTATTCACCAAAAACAACTATGCCACCATTGCCTGGAAAGCTGTTTGAGATAATTTGCTGTAGGTGTTTAAAGTTAACATGCGACACAAAACGATGCACGGATATGGAATGTTCCGTCATTTGCGGAGAATGACACTGTACGAGTGGTTCCGATTCTCCGATTTCAACAGACAGTGAAGTCGACTACGGTGAACGGTACATGAAATGGACTAAAAGTAACCATGAATAAAAATAAAGAATAAAGTGACAATGACATAAACAGACTGAAAGTAGCCGCGAGTAAACCTAATAATACAGTGACGTATCAAATACACTGGAAGTAGCCATGAACAAACTAAAAAATACAGTGACAGTGACGTATTAAATACACTGAAAGTAACTGTGATTAAACTTTTAACAATGCAGTGACAGTGACATGTTAAATACACTAAAAGTAGCAATGAATAGACCGAAATTACATGATTTGACAAATTTACACACACACACACACACACACACACACTCTCTCTCTCTCTCTTTCTCTCTCTCTCTCTCTCTCTATCTCTATCTCTCTCTGTCTATCTCTCTCTCTCTCTCTAATAAGAATTTACAATTGCCAAAATTGTACGTTATATTAGCTGTGAGGAATGGTTATATGATAATAGTGAATTAATTGGACAAACATTACAACCGGTAGTTCAGTATTACAGTAGGTTTTATGACCACCAAAGATCTTGAAGGACGATTAGGGTCAGAAGTGAAATTTGAAAGTTGACGTTTTTTTTATCAGTAAATTGCAAATTCAAACAATAAAAATGACTTAAAACAAAACAATAACAACTGTATGATCAACAGAATGAAAACGATTGACAGAAATAATGTTCCACAGTGATTATTCGACCTTTCTGGAAATTTTCAAAATTGAGAATGACACCCCACGCACGTGTACGGGACAACTGCGTGATGCACGTGCAAACTATGGAATGTGTTTTGGTGTGTTGATAAATATATATATATATATTGACAGTGATCCCAAACAAAGCGGGAAAGTTTCAATGGGGTGTGATGGCCGTACATTGGGATTTCCCCCTAAATACGATCGCCGTGTAGATAGCCAGCCCTCATTAGCCGAGTCTATGTGCACGGCCGTCGGGTATATAGTCACCTCTCTATTAAGTGTAATAGATGGCGGCTTCCAGTGTCGTTGTATTTATGGAATTAATATGTGTATGCAGTGTTTAGCATGATGTGTGTAATGTGGTAGACTAGTCCTGAGCGCAAAAAGATCCTTGCGAAGTGCAACTTCGGTCAAGTACAAAAAATCATATTTTTCATATATCTTGAAATCTTTATATATTTGTATTTGTTTGTTTTGTAGGTGCTTGTATTCTTTCAAAGGACAGAACTATACCAGTAATTGGTCAGCCACTGACTCTAACATACAACAATAATGAGATAACAGACATTACAGATACAGTTCGTTTCTTTGTGAATACATCTATAGAGGGAGTATGTTTGAAGAACCACGGAACGTGTGGCTCTGGAACAGGGAATAATGTCATGAGAATCTCGTCAAATGTAATCGGACTTGAAATACATTCATTTAATGCAACACGGCATGCTGGTGCTTGGAGAGTACAGGAAGGATTCAGTAGCACCAGTGTATTTTCAAATTATTTGAATTTAACACCTCCATTTGCACGTAAGTAACAATTTGAAAACTAGCAACATTGTTTTCATTATGATGGGGTGAGGGGTGGGGGTTTCCAACATTCATTCTTTTGCTTGCCTAAAGGCCACCACAGACTTTTGCAACAAGGTGCAATTTTTGTTGCATGCAACAAAAATCTTACGCCGTTGCATCCTGTGCGCTAGCCAGCTATGCAATTTTTGTTGCATACAACTTAAATTGCTCCGATCAAACATGTTTGATTTTATTGCATGTAATTCCATCTAATTGCACGCTGTCGCAAACGTGTGTGCCTTCAATGCAACAAAACGTTGACTCAATAATTTAAACTGCCAATGAACGGACAGATAGTGATCACTTGACTCAAAATGGCAGCCTCCAGCAGCATGTGGTCTTCAGAAAAAGAGGATGAATTGGTGGGGGGTAGACTAAAAGAATCCTTCATATGTGTCCATGTGAGACAGGGCTATTCCACCCGAGGGTACATAATTTGTTGTCAGGAACGAGGCTTGCTGTGTCCCTGACATCATATTGTGTATCCGACGGTGGAATAGCCCTGTCCCACATGGATACATAATGGAGGATTATTTCTCTCCCATCCAGTAGATAAAAAACAATCATTTTGGGAAAATGTGAAAAACCTACATTTGTTATTTTTTATCTTACAATAAAATAATCATAACCATTGAAAAGATCGTACCCAAAAATGGTTTATACTAAATGTATAAACCGAAAATGATGGTTTCCTTGTTTTTATGAAATATAAAAAGCATTTCTTGCTTTATTTTGCCGTTTACGTGATATGTCACCCAATGTTAATATCAGCTCAAACAAGAGAAGTCACGTGGTCATGCAAGACCGATTTATTCTGCATGGGCTGACGTCATGGAATACGCTTGTCTTGTCTAGGGATGGGAGAAAATACCATGTCGTTTTGACACAGCATCCCCATAATATAACAACATGGCTAAAAGGGAGATGTGTCTTGCAGAGATGAAATCTGTGCTTGGAACACCAGGTATGTTTATAGAGGTTTTATACACAAATTGTGTGGTTATATCCTATGCGGGATGACTTCAATGCTACTTTACATAAATTTACTCTTCTATGTCATAAAAAATGTGGTTTAGAACATGTCTCGATCACCACCGTGCAAACAAATACGGGGAAAAAACCACCATTTTGACTGTCACGTCACTGCTAGACCAAAATTGATGGTTGTCGCATGTGTGTGCGGATCGGTGCAACGAGAAAAAAAATTGCTTTGCAATCGTGCAATTTCAATTGCATGCGACAAAGTTGCCAATGTCTGCGGTGGCCTTAATTTGCTTTTTCCATTTAACTTCTGTGTACTTTTTGTGTTGTGCGCCACAAAATGGGCCTATTATAATAGACTAGTAGCAGGGGACAATATTTCTAAATCTGAGGTAACTGGAAGTTGGTTCACATGGTCTTTACCTAGACAACCAATTGTTCGGTTACGTGAATTATATTTGTCTAACCTGTGGGTTAACTGATCGGTTACCTCAAAGTTACATTGAAATTATATTTTAAATACATAATTTTTAGCTCCTACATAAAGTTAAAACAAAATACAAAAGAAAACATTTTATAAAACAGATTCTTTAATGCTTGCTAAAGTTAACAATATTGTAAAATATCTATTTGGATTCGCGTGAAATATTTCCAAAAATTTATTAAATTGAATAATCAGTGAGTAAAACGTTACCGAATTAAAAAAAAAATTTTTATAATACTAAAAAAGTATGGTTATATCAAGCTTCAGTTTAAACTTGCTTCAAAAGCATAGCATACATTCAAATCTGTGCATGTTCGAAACATAGTGATTTATCAAGACTAGTCTAGCTTGGAGCCAAGCGGTGGTTGGCCCATTTCTATGAACCAAATTGCCAACAAAGAGAACCGAAAGGAACATGTTTGTTCAGTTCTTACATAATAACAATAGACAGTAATTAAGTGTTCCCAAATTCAGTATTACATCAAACATTTCTATGTTAGTTCGCTGATGTTATGTTCCTAACCTTGAATTACCTGCTCTTTTTAATCAATACATATTTTTGTCGGTTGTGGAAATGTTCTTCAGTAATATCCATACAAACATTGAACCAATTATGCACAAAATACATCGGCAAAAGTATCCCTTGTGCTGTTTACGAATAAGCAATCTTCGAAAAGTAATGGGCTGCGTTCAGCCAGACTGAGTGGAAAAACGTCCGCCAGACTGGTTTGTGCGGTTCACGGTAAACTAAATGGCCACACTGGAAACCAATCAAATTTGCGAACGTTGGAGAAACGTTTGCTGGCTGAACTTGGGGCTGGTTAGTTATGGTATGGTAACGGAAACTTTCGCCTACATCTCAGTTACGGGATGTGAATGTCATTTCTTCATAGCAGCGCTACCACAGATCACAGCGGCACGTTTCCCACCAATATTATCGCACGTTTCATTTAAATAAAGTTGTTGTTGTATACATATTTAAGTTTCTTCACGACTGACATGCATCAGGCGCCATAAAGATGTATTATGAATTGGTAAGCCCTTAAAATGAGCAATGTACAATATCGTCTGGCTATTCTTATCCCTTGACTACCATGTTGGTTGTAAGTAGTTTCCTCCGCTATCTTCTTCGGAGCACTGCAGAAACTGTGTCGAGTAATATATTTTTTTTTACATACATAACACTATTTATTAACTGTAGGTATTTTAAAAGCATATACTGTCCGAGACGAGCTCATGAGGAATATTTGGTGAGCACTAATAGTAATACAGTGTTAATAATAACAATAAATTGATTAATTAAATTGTAAGATTACACTATTAGCACAAAGTTAACATTATTTACAGTTCTTCATCTCAGATCTGAGGTAAGCCACTACAATAATGCACAAAATACACACTAATATTAAAATACTTTAAAAACCACTACGGTCGAAGACGGTCACTTTTCGCA
This sequence comes from Gigantopelta aegis, assembly GCF_016097555.1. Taxonomy (NCBI): domain Eukaryota; kingdom Metazoa; phylum Mollusca; class Gastropoda; order Neomphalida; family Peltospiridae; genus Gigantopelta; species Gigantopelta aegis. The sequence goes on from NW_024533233.1 coordinate 42,510, forward strand.
CCCTTATTTTGGCTTTGTACAAAATAAATATCCTACAGTAATTTCACTTGAAATCCATATTTCGTAAATAGTACACTTTTTTTAATCACAAGATTTTCTTCAGAGTGAACTGCATTAGTAATGTTCAAAAAAATAAAATAAAAATTCTATAGCAATTTTGCATTGCAATGTTTTCAGCATACTTAAAACGGAAATGTCATGCACCCAGTTTATCGTTCTTGTAAAGAGATGTAAAGTGACGTCATTAAAATAAAAATTACTGGCCTCGGTGGCGTCGTGGTTAGGCCATCGGTCTACAGGCTGGTAGGTACTGGTTCAGATCCCAGTCGAGGCATTGGACTTTTAATCCAGATACCGACTCCAAACCCTGAGTGAGTGCTCCGCAAGGCTCAATGGGTAGGTGTAAACTACTTGCACTAACCAGTGATCCATAACTGATTCAACAAAGGCCATGGTTTGTGCTATCCTGCCTGTGGGAAGCACAAAGCTTCGCCACATTAAAATAAAAACTGGTCTACTTGCCTTGACCTCTGTCAAAAAAGTTCCAAGAGCAGACGATGCAGTTTAAATTTTAGACAAACTATTAAGTTTAAGTTTTAAAAGATAAAAAAAAACAAAAAAAATACATTTCGTCAAATAGATCATAAAACAAAAATTACTGTAGAATGTTCTATATTTACATGTATGGATATTTCACATTCTCACGAGATTCTCGTATTATTTGACATGGCAGCTGAAGAACACTTTTAGTCTTGATAATTGTTAATCTGCATTGTATTAATTATATTTGGAACAACAATTCATTTAATATATATCAACGATATCGAGTAAGTGTTTCCAACAAAAGTGTGAATGTTTTTTCACAGAACACTGAACTTTGTTTTTGCTACACATGGGGTATATGCCTCATCTCGTAGTGCTGAACAGAAGACCGTGTCGATGTCAGCGCTAATTTATTGTATCTAGGGGCTGGTAAGACACCTAAAAAAGCCACGTACTGACTAAAGAAAAAATGGAACCAACAACTAAAAAAACTTAGGTTTATTTGTGGGGGTTTTTTTGCTTTAAAATTGGATGAACTGTTACTGACAAATTGTTTATTCTTTCTAGTAAATAGTAAGGTTGTTTTTTTTCAATCCATATACGGGTCATTCTACAGAAAGCATCATTTTAAAAAGTACAAATTCAAGGTAAGACAATTAAAAGATATAAATATTTATTGTTAACTTTTGGAAACTACACGTAGATTAACAAAGAAACATAAAATTATATCTGGCAATGCAGAACTGTAATCGGCCTGCACGTGGAGACACATGTTGCTCTATGAACAAGTTCATTATGTCATTGGTGTTACCGGACAAGTGGGGTAGTTCAGCAGTGTGATCCAATTGGTTTATAGTGATCAAGAGCACATGGATGTGTTATTTAGGTGTCCGTAATAACATATATGGAATAACTTTAGAATTAAAAACAATCCAAGGGTGTAATTGTGCATTTCCACACGGATCTTCTGTATATGACTTAAATTATACACTCTGGCAGTTTTAATTATTTAAAAATATGGAGTCCTTCAAAATAAATTTCATCAAAGTCATAAAGGTAGAAGGTATGCTTTCCTAAATAAACATTTAAATTTCAAAAATAAAGTTTCTTGATAAATGACAGCTAAAATATTCTTGTGTAACACCAATGACAAAACAAGTAACACCAATGACAATGTGTAACACCAATGACATTCAATATGTAGCGTTCCTGGGTTTCAGTCTGTCTATCGTTTCATATTTTCCTTGGTTATTATATTCAGTTAAGATTCTGATTATATCTCTTACTAATTACATTAACAGCATGATCTAACTCTACTCACTTATGAATATCAGGAACGTTATTTTCTCATTGCTACGAGGGATAATACAATAAGTGTCGTGCAACCGTTTTAAATGTTGTTGGCAGAAGTCCGTGCAAGAATGTGGCCTGACTGAATCAACCAATCAGGTTGGTCAGGTTAGATCATTTTTCGACGTACGTTATTCATCCCCACTTGCGCTCGGGTTGTTTTCCTGTGAGGTTAGTTTTTGTGGGTTGCGTTGTTTTTCGTTTTATATATATGTAAACATGTTTGCTTCCATTCCTAGCTGTCTGCCCATTTATACATACGTTTAACCAATGTATATCTTATAAGTTTTGGTTATTAAAATATATAAATTAGCTACGTAAAGCGAGTCATGCAATGACCCGTGTTACGTGTAAGGTGTAATCGTCCCATATATAATTCCGTGTTTTTATCATGCATGAACTGTCCGCTTAATCGTTTTGGCTGAGTTAGAGAACGGACGACCCGTCTGAATAAATTAAACCTGATTAAATTAGGATCTCGTTGATTTTAATAAGCGGTCCTCGTCATTGTCGATGGTTTTGTAACCTCATTCCGAATAAGTGAGTCCTAATTATATGGATTAACGACTACTTTAATAGGGTGTTTTTGTTAAAAATAGCTTTGAAGGGGGCTGTCCAATATATATGATTTAACGGAGTTCGATCGTGTACACCGGCATGGATGGGTAATCGTGTAAGGTGTAGAGCCTAATTATTTGGTGTGGGCTGTCCTGCAGATGTAAATTTAATTCCGCGAATATTCTTTGTCGGGATTATTCACGACACATTCATACACGTCCCTAAATATAAATATTTATTTGTATGGATATGTGGGTGTAAATTTATTTATTTAGTGGTAGTCAATTCATATATGGATTCTTAGAGGACTACCATACATATGTTATTTGTTTGTACTCCCTCTAATAAATGTGTAATCTATTTATTTGTTAGTTTGGGTTTTCTGTGCTAGACAAGTCGACGTCTGGTTTATAGTAATTTCAGCCTTCTAGAGAATTATTAATAGACTCTTAGTACCAGCAAAAGTCTACAACCGAAAGTAGTAGCTGAACCCGTGGTCCCTAGTTTAGAACCCGAAAAGTAAATTTCATTACAAATGTATCCTTGAAACACTATTATTCTTGAGACTATACCATTACACTACTTGTTGGCAAAATTATGTAATTAATATTTCCTTAAAACGCGCTCTCTCACAGATGGTTGACCTAATTATCGACCGAACAAGGTATTATATGACAATATATACATTTGATTTGTACCTAAAAGTACTTTATTGAACCATCTATATGACCACCATATCACACTTATTATTGATATTTTATAAAAATAATTGAATTATGGGTACGGTCCATAATTCTGAGAAAAATAATGGCTATTTGGAGAGCAGAGGTGTAACATATTATTTTGAGTCACATGATGGGCATTCCCCGAATAACCGCAGTGCCAAAACGATTTACCAAGCTCATGTAACGAGAACGCTTGACCGTCCTCTGCGACGTAGGGTAAATAGATAAAAAACCAACAATGAAAATAAGTTATTAAAAAATAATAAAAACATGTACTGAATGATAATAAGCATATCCATTAATTTATTTTAGTAACAGAAGCATGTTAAATGTCAACAATCCCGACTAGTTAGGTCTTTGCATCTATAGGTAAATTTATCGTTAGTCGTACGCGAAAAACTCTAAACATCTGGATCAGAAACACCGTCATTTTCCACCTTGTCAAATTCATTATATTATACAAAATATGCCATAACAGCTGACTTGGGATAGGAATTGTTGGGTTATTATCAAATAAAGTGCCAAATTCAGGTTTGTACTTTCAAAAATAACAAGTCACTATTTTTTTTAATTATTAGATGACTTGATAGAATAAACATGAGGGGATCATATGTCAGCGTTAGCAGCACACTTTTCTTCCAAAAAAGTAATAAATGGCTGTATTAAAACTAGGTCACCCGCTCATTTTGTCAGTACCGTAACATGATTGTAAATTAATCACAAATTAATAACAAAACATACGACATCAAAACGTGTTACACTTAACTAAATTTGAAAGGTTTTTTACAAATTGAGCGTCTTGTTTGTTTTTCTAATGGCTTTAAATAATAAATAATGAATTTAAAGTGGCACTATGTTTAAACAATGTTCAAAAAATGAATACTTTTAAAAGAAACATCTTTAGGTAATTTAGATGCAGTAGAAATTTTTCACCGTTGATTAAAGTATTTGGTTTGAAACCAGATGTTGCATCAATATTTTATGAAATAAAATAACATTTGGAGCACACATGAATGATTTTATTACCTATTACAGTACTGACTTACACATTACGGTACTATAACCTCCGTTACGGTACTGACAAACACCATGATGCCTGCTACATCATTTTGACTTACTTTGAATTCGGAGAGACACTGAACAATACATATGATTAATTTATCATTGATAGTTTTACGGGTGGTTCTGATATTCACTCTTGGGAAGACTAGATGTTGGTCTTCGTGCATGTCGTCATCTCTACTCAAACCCCTAGTGGATCGCCTTGATGGTGTTGGAGTATCGAACTGGAGTTTACCAGTAGTTAGGAGGGGAGGTTCATATGTTGAATCAGTTACTGTTGACTCTGGGACAGGTTCCTCCATTGCTTCATCTTCGTCAATATGCAATGCTATTGTCACACTTCCCATTCTTTCTTTTTCAACTTCCTTTTCTTTTTTCTCCGCTGAAGACCTCCTTGTCTCTGCTCGTTTTCTCTTCTTCCGCCAAGACCCAGGTACAGTATTGGTACAGATTGCTACATAATCATCCTCCTGCGTCATTCTCACACCATATTGATCTTCCATATTTTTCTGCTGCTCTTTTGCTTTTGATCTAATGTCATAGGCCCACATTGTCATAGAGTCATTAAAGGATTTTGCCTTCTTGCACCACAAATCAGTTTTCGGTTTACTATTTCTCTCATATTTAGCCATTGTTAGGAAAGTATCATAGTCTGATTTTATTTGTTTTGCCACAGTACATGCACTTTTTGGATATACATTCTTAGATATCCAATCATCGCAGACTTCTAGGGCTACCACATTGCTTGCTTCATTTCTACTAATTTGATGTTAACCCCTCTCTACAGTCCTACATAGATACATCATCCGTCCTAGTAAGAATATTCCAGGGGGAAGCTTTGACTTGAGTTCATATTCGGGCACTAGCTTACAAATTTTATTAGTCATTTTTTGTAAAAATTAGCCAATGGCTAATTTGGCTACCGACAGCGTGAGCCCTGACAGTTGATTCTGTTAGTTGACATCTTCTTTGATCGGCCTTCAAGCTTGATTGCTCAGCATGGGAATCCCGTTACGCGTAAGACCTTCCTGGCGGATTAGCAGTCCCAGTAGATGTGGTAAAATTACCAAACACCAAGTGTGAGCAAATGACTGATCCATTGTTAGGTACATGTATTTAGAAAGTGTTTCACCTATCATAATGATTAGGTGTGCCTGATATATATATACTGGTACGCAAGTTGTTTGCAAGAGGTAATCGACTGCCACGCTCGTACTTGTGGTAATAGTTTTTCTAAAGCACATCAAATCAAGGCGTAGTGGCAATTAAGGCACTTCCATGCCATCAAAGTGCTTACGGGGGGCGATACATAGCCCAGTGGTAAAGTGCTCACTTGATGCGCGGTCAGTTTGAGATCGATCCCAGTCAGTGGGCTATTTCTTGCTCCATCCAGTGCACCACGACTGGTACATCAAAGGCTGTGGTATGTGCTATCCTGTATGGGATGGTGCATATAAAAGATTCCTTGCTGCTCATTGAAAAGAGTAGCCCATGAAGTGGCGACAGTGGGTTTCCTATCTCAATATCTGTGTGGTCCTTAACCATATGTGACGCCATATAACCGTAAATAAAATGTGTTGAGTGCGTCATTAAATAAAACATTTCTTTCTTTCAAAGTGCTTACTTTATGGACCAAGGTGTGTCGGGCCGCTACTCCCTGGGTAAACCCCTGCTTTGTTGACCATTATAATGTATATAAAATACATCTTGCTTCTAATGAGTGTCAACAGTCGCCTTTTTCTAACTCATTAAAAATACAACCCGTTGATAATCTAAAAAACGAATATCATGTTTGTCATATTAAAAATACAACCCGTTGATAATCTAAAAAACGAATATCATGTTTGTCATATTAAAAATACAACCCGTTGATAATCTAAAAAACGAATATCATGTTTGTCATATTAAAAATACAACCCGTTGATAATCTAAAAACGAATATCATATTTGTCATAATCTAAAAACGAATATCATGTTTGTCATATTAAAAATACAACCCGTTGATAATCTAAAAACGAATATCATGTTTGTCATATTAAAAATACAACCCGTTGATAATCTAAAAACGAATATCATGTTTGTCATATTAAAAATACAACCCGTTGATAATCTAAAAACGAACATCATGTTTGTCATATTAAAAATACAACCTGTTGATCATCTAAAAATGAAGATCATGTGCATCGTATTAACAGTACAACCTGTTAATAATCTAAAAACAGATGTGTGTCGTATTAAAAATACACCTTGCTGAAATAGGTAACAGCTGTATTCTTGTATAACATTAAAATTAAGGGTTGTAGGAAGATGGCGAGAGATGGACATGTGCATGTATACATAATGATTTGTGTTCACAGTGGACATTACTGAACTACATTATGGGGCTTGAATGCATTTTTGTTTTTATTCAAAAAATTTAGATGCTCTTACATCATGCATTGTTGCATTTAAAATACGTTTTTGTCCAATTTAAAACCCGCTGTGTTTGTGTGAGTGTGTATATTTTAATGATAAACAACAGCTGCATGTTGAACAATAGTTACACCCATCATTTCATGTTATGGAAAATTGGACACATATAGCTCGTAATTGCCATCAACCAGTAGCACAGTAGAAACAGAAGGAGTTATCAGATGAGGTTTATTGTAGCATTAACAAAATGTTAATGCTGATGGTTTTAGCAGACTGCCATTGCCATATGCACCAAAACTGGTACCTGTTCCTATGGATACCATTTTACTTATGGAACATTTAACTGACAGTGCAATTAATTTAGTTATCACATTCATAGGTGGACTGCTAACAATTCAATTTTGTCACATGTTTTGTTCTTTCTGAAAAATGGTTGGCCTATGGAAATTCAGTCAGTTGAAACCTTTCTTTGTCAGAAGAGAACAACTTAAGTGTTCCAGATGATTGTATTTTATGGGGAAATAGACTAGTAAGCTAGTGATGTGTCTGAACCTCTTTTGGATATAGGCACGTTAAGGGAATGGTGTTTTTATCTGGGGGGTTTTGGCTATAAAAATGTAAGATTAATGTGCATGCACAAAGGCACCTGCATGTAGAACTGGATTCATCTGGGTTAAGTTATAATTAAGCCAACCTTTGGAGGGCAAAACATGCAACAGTACACTATTTTCTTTTATGCTATACATTAAACCAAATGACCACTTTGCAAATCGGTCAAAATAATTTGCAAATGTTTAGCGAAAAAAAGACTGGCTAATTGTAGGCCACATTGGCGATGCTGGAAGACATGTTATAAATGTTTGAACTGAGCACTACAGAATTGTAACCGTCTAGACTCCGGCCCCTGCTAAATTCCATGCACACGTGCCTGGTGGTACTGTGTATGGTAGCTTCGTAAAAAAACCTTTTTAAAAAACCCACAATTTTGTTTTTAAATCATAATAATAATACCGTATTTGACCGGAAATAAGCCCAGGGGGCCAAGACAACTCATTGTGAGCTTAGCATGGGGTGGGCTTATTCCCAGACAAGGGGCCAGTTTTGTTGAAAAATGTTTTAATAATAATAATTAAAATAAATAACAATACTTAAATGAACTTGGAAGAAAACAAAAAACGTTCAGTAGCACATCTATTAATTAGTGTTTCATTTGTTATTAATAAATAATAATTGTTTATTAATTAAATTGTGTTTTTTGTACTAGTATCTAATTATCAGAAACACACCTTCTATGTTACAATTACTTACCTGTTCTGTTTATTTACATCCAAAATTTAATGCTGAGAAGACTTAAAAGAACAGCAATTAACAACAACTCAATAGCGTATACACACACGTTTCTGACACAGGCAGCCAGCTTACACTACAAAGAATTGTCAATCTAAGGTCATTGTTCTTAGCCAATCAGAATAAAGTATTTGCTTAATTAGCATTAACTGCGGATCCAGTGTGGTGGTAAAAATAGACATTGGTTTTTAGTTCATACTTGGGCTTGGATACTTCAGAGAAATACTGCAGGCATGAAATTGAAAACAATGTTACACACTGTTATTGTTAGACTGCTAAATCTCACTGGTGGTAAAATATTGTGTTACATTTGTGTTTAATTATCTGCAGGAGGTATGACCTTTTAAATGAACTTTGAGCAAACTTGCAATTTCGTGTTATTTATAAGGTGACGAAGTTGGGGGTGGGCTTATTTACGAATGAGGGCCTAATTTCTTAAATGCTATCAAAACGGAGGGGGGCTTATTCAAAGACATGACCCCCCCCCCCCCCACCCCCACCTGTTATCGACCACAGTCGGGCTGCTGGTGCTCCCTTGCACCTGCCAGTGCAGGCGGTCCCTCCTCCTTTCCACCCCCACCTTTCCTGTCCTGGACGTTGCAGCCGGCAAAGGCCGGCTCTTGTGCCCAGGACAGGCGTGTGCTATAACAGCTTGCTATGAATGTACAGGTAAAGCCCTATGACCTGACCTGACCTGAGGAAACTGCACATTATTATGCAACACAACTCGCCTTTTGGTGTAAAAGTCAGTCGTCCGACGGGCAACTAGTATCATAGAATTAAGTTGCCCGACTGAATATTAGGTCATCACAGATGACTGGACAACCGTAAAAATTGAGCGCTACTCTCTAAACTGGAATTCTCTCCAAAGTGGACATTTTCCAAGGTATCTTGATTTATGCATCTTTTAACACTAAAGTTTACCTCTCTAAACTGAACACAGGACAAATAATTCAGTTCCAATGCTTTATTAAGTGCAATTGTACCTCTGAAAACTGGATGATCAGACTGTTTTTAATCATTATGCCACCATTAAAATTGTTTCATTTATTGTCACTTCGGCCAGATTACCTGGATGTGAATATAGCAGACTTTCGTTTTTGATGGGTGCAAGCAGGTTTTGTTTTCATTAATAGCATACTCCAGATATTTCTACTTCCTTTTTCACGATACTGCTACGTGATTTAAAGCCAAGGACATTGATCGTGGTAGAGTCAGATTTCTAGTATATGTAATCGGTTGACAGGCACCTGAAACAGACCTAAGCCGATTTAATTTCAACTCAGTAATTTGAATTTACTGAATGTAAATCATTCTGCGATGAAAACTAAAATTATTGTACTTGTTTAAATTCCTTATTCATAAATAGTCAACAGATTATCATGATTCAGAATTTTAATGCAACATGATATTGCCACATTAATACATAAGAAATCAACAAATGTGTTCATGGTGTTTCTTTTTCTTGACCCATTCCTTCCATCTTTGAGAACAACCATCATATTAGTTAAATTAGGATATTTATTTTGAAAACACAAAACATTAACCCTTAAGATAACTATTACTCCTCAAACTAAATCATGTTCATGGGTGCAATTCCTCTCGGTCTCTTGCTTCTAATTATGATTATTTTGAGGGGTGCGATTTTTCCCTCTTCTGCATTTTGAGGTGTGTGATTTCCACCCCCCTCATAAGCATTTTGAGGAGTGCAATTTTTAGCACTCCTGGGTTTTTCGAAAACAAAGGTCTGATATAGCTATAGGTGCAATATGCACATGCTCCGGTTGGCCATTAGAGGTGTATAATCACTATTACATATATGACTGGGTACAATTGGAAAATAACACTTAAGCAATTAAAGATCAAGTGACGGATTTATTATCATCTTTAACAAACATGTTTTTAGCTTGTTTCAAGGATTGACAAAACAACAATGAATTTAATCCACTGTCTTCCTATTGTTTGAGTTTGATTTTGTTTTAAAACCATTTATTTAGCAAAATAAAGAGTAAATCGATGAAAGGAATAAAATCATAGATTTAAGAAAGTGTAGTTTTGTCATATACACAATGTACCTTTTGATGTTTAAAAACATATTTTTCAAATACATGCAGAACTTTACATACTAGTTTTTGCTTCCTATTGCTCTCGTTTATTCTTTGACTGATCATGTTTGCTGCATTGCTGTTATTGCTTTAAGTAAAACTTAAATTAGGTTCGTTTCGGATATTCACAATTTCAGATGAAATATTTGGTTCATTTTAAAAGTTAATTTGGTGTACTCAGTTCGTTCTATGCATTATAATTTACTGATCATATATATGGGATGGTTGAGGATTTTATGATCAGTTAGTTCTATGCAGTTGTTTGTTCTGAGCATGTTGTTACACATAGTTTACTGTACATTTAATGTCGAGATAAAATACACAACAAGAAGGAATCATATCACACATTTATTACAGACTTCAATTTAATATATACATGTTACCTACTACATATTACCTGCCCTCATATTTACTTTATTGTAGCAGTCGGTATTTTGTGCGTGAAGCTAGGTTCAACAAAGTTCACAACACCAGCTACGGGTTAGGGCATCATCTTTTATTCATGTAAACATAATAAACAAGACACACCCTGCAAGGATTAAAAACACAAACGTTAACAATATGGTAAAAACAATACAAATATATCACTATCGAGGTAAAACAAACATTCAGGCATATATTAATGAAACACATTGCAAATCATAGAAAACTGTCATTAATCATTAATTATCATTCTGATGATTATGAATCATCATCCTCTTTATCCTAAATACTGTCATCACGATTATTAATCATGTTAACATACATGTATATATATGTATAATAATCATTTCGTGACCACCAATTATAATCATTGATTATAGCAAAGGGGAGATAATTTATAGTAAATAGGGTTATTTAAATGATTGTAAGTATAATTATTATTTGACGTAATAAAGCTTTATCATTAATGAGTTTATGAAAGAAAGGATATAAATTACAAGAGTATATTTAAAATTACAAATATATAAATATTAGACTTAACCTGTAGCTTAACATACCATATGAATTACACGTAGGCATTGTGTTGATATATTCCATAACAACTGGGGAAACCTGCATAAAAATAAATTCATAATATCAATTGTTTAGTATATGGTTTCCATATATCTATTATACATTCAGAACTAAAACATTTAAAACTAATTCATTCCAAAACCAATGCTTTGGTGTAGTTCGTCATAAAAACAATTGATTAAACGTAGCTAAATTATTAACTCAGATAAGCTAACAACTAAAACAGAAACTTCACTTAAATCATAAAATATATAGTTTTGACAGCAGAAAACAAAGATGGCTGACATTCATTATGTCACGCCCTGTAATCCATAATAATTAAAAGGCAGATTTATTTATTATTAAAATATTATATGTTGAATTATTCATTAATCATTACCAGGAATAGAAAATTAGGCATTTACTATTATTATTTAAGTTTATCTTCTATAACAAATTAATACTAACCTTTAAATTAAACTTCTACTATTTCTCTCTTATCTGAAGTTGTTTCTTCAAATACTAAATAATTCTGTCCTGTCTTGTCAGTCCAAAGAAAGCATGCAGATACATGTGAGTGTTAATTATCCAATGGGAGACAAGAGACAAGGGTCAAAGTTTAAAGATAGCTTGGGTGTTTGTATTGTAGCTATAGCTACCAACAGAGCTCACACTGACTGCACTGATGTGGTCACGCGTGGTTGACCAGCATACACGAGCATATCACAGGTACAGGGAAACACTAGAAAAAGGTGATAAAATGTTAATTATAGTGATATGTTGTTCAACCTGTAGTTGTTACAGCCTGAAAATAAACATTAATGAAATACATACTAAATACCATACTTAAAGGTACATACTCCTCTAAGAACCTGAAATTAAACATTAATTACATAAAACCTATATGCTTAAAATACACGTGTACTACATTATGTACAGGTGAAAACACCCCCCCCCCACCCCCCACCCCCCAACCACTTAATGTTTTGGATAAACCTTGGCCGCAGCTATTACCTATAACAGAACCCCCTGGGGACATACTGTCTGCCCTCACGAGAGAGTATGTGGCAAGTCAGCGAGCCAAGGTTCCCAATCTGTTAACTGCCCTAATTAACTTGCCCCCTCGGCAATCGTAGGTGGGCTAAACTCGCCTTCGCCCCGAAGGTGGAGTGGATCCCTCAGGCAGTCTCGAGTGAATCCTTTATATTGACCTGTCCCCCTACTGTCCAGTAGGTAGGACCTAACCCTGGGCCAGATGAACCTTAGCTCTGTAGCTGTCCCCCGTGGGTCCAGCCACAGGAGTGAGTCTATATCCACTCCACCCATACCCTCAATAGCTCAGTTATGGAAAATCTTTCCCCCTCCCAAAAGCAACACTTTCATGGCACTCCGCATTCCATCCAGGTACACCACATTTCCTTTGCTCGACAGATGCACTTCATCATTCCTGAACAACTCCAACTCTTTAACAGTCACAGCGGGGTGCCCAATAACTGCCCCCCCCCCCCCCTCTGCAAGGACCAGTGCTTTCACTGCACTGTTTACCCTTTTCCGGGTTTTGTCTACCTGCTTTGGATGTTCCGCTCCATGCCAGTAGAGCCGCGGCAACATATTCGACCAAATGATCCTTACAGAGGGAAGTAGTGACCTCAGTCTCAAAAACTGAACAATAATATCCTGAATAAGGACCCTGTTTTTAACTGTTACCATATCATTGGACCCCAGTTGCAAGATCATGGAATTAGGTGGGGTTTGATGTTGCAAACTTACCCAAAATAAAACTGATCTAACTGCGACTACCACATTCCCCTATTGCCATACCCGCTTGTTGCAACCCTAGGTTACCTCCACCTGGCCTGGTTTGCACCTGGATTCCCGCCCAATGCACTATTGACGATCCTATAATCCACACTTCATGCTACGCTACAATCAATAAAATTTACATTGATAAATTACTTATGTGGAAAAACCGAATATACCTGTTGTAAGCCCCTGAACACCAACGGTCCCCCACAGCTTTATGGGTTCCTCGGGGTACACCCCTTGCCGCCGCTTCCGTTGCCACTATTTGACCGGAAATAAGCCCATGTCTTTGAATAAGCCCCCCTCCGTTTTGAGATAGCATTTAAGACATTAGGCTCTCATTCGTAAATAAGCCCACCCCCAACTTCGTCACCTTATAATAAACACGAAAAACTGCAAGTTTGCTCAAAGTTCATTTAAAAGGGGTACCTCCTGCAGATAATTAGACACAAATGTAACACAATATTTACCACCAGTGAGATTTAGTAGTCTAACAATAAAACAGTGTGTAACATTGTTTTCAATTTCATGCCTGCAGTATTTCTTTGAAGTACCCAAACCCAAGTCTGAACTAAAACCAATGTCTATTTTTACCACCACACTGGGTCCGCAGTTAATGCTAATTAGGCAAATACCTTATTCTGATTGGCTAAGAACAATGACCTAAATTGACAATTCTTTGTAGTGTAAGCTGGCTGCCTGTCAGAAATGTGTGTATAGGCTATTGAGTTTGTTGTTAATTGCTATTGTTTTAAGTCTTCTCAGCATTAAATTTTGAATGTAAATAAACAGCAATTAATGCCAAAGAGAAAGGGTGCACAATTTGTTTGATGGAAATTTGGCGCCCAAATTTTTGA